>NW_007729214.1:91310-113408 GCF_000696425.1 Galeopterus variegatus | reverse complement strand
ATTTAAAGATACATATTTTTCCTACAATGTGACCCCAAGATGCCAATCAAAACCTTTCTGGGGGAAAACAGCACTGAAAGAAGATCACCTGTGTTCAAATCTGACTCTACCACTTACACGCTGTGTGACTTTGGGCAAGTTTCTTAACCTCTCTGTGCCTCGGTTCTCTCATTTATAAACAGAGATGATTCCATCACTTTCCTTAAAGGGCCATTGTAAAATTAAATGAAGAAACCAAAATACAAAGAGTTTAAGGAATTTACCCTGTTTGAACAAGGAGGTCGGCCTGAGCCCCTGCTCTGTAGCCCACACTTGCCACTCTTTCCCCTGCCACTGCATGCCTGGCCCCCGGAAATGTCCCTCCAGGCAGGAGATTTGAATGGCCTTCCATTCGCCTAATAGCATCCCTTCCTCTTTCAATTCACAGTTAATTGAGAGTAGCTCAGTTAACCAGGAAATTTAGAGCCTTCAGTAAACAAGATTAGGGATGAGCCCTCAGTTAAACAAGATCATCATGGACTGTGTATCCCAGTGGTTCTCAAACTTGAGCATGAACCAGAGTCAGCTGGGGGTGGTTAAAGCTCCATCACTGGGCCCACCTGCAAGGTTCTGATTCTGGAGGCTTGGGATGGGCTGAGAATTGACATTCCCAGTAAATGTACCAGGTGACCTGCTGCTGGTGGTCTAGAAACCACACCTAGAAAACCCCTGGTCCATCCCATCTAGAACTGAGGATTAGAGGTTCCAACAAGGTGTTCCAGGGAGTTTGGGCACAGCTATTAGCAATATTGAAGAATAAACTTAGGCCACTCAGGACATGCCAAAGGTGGCCAATATCTCTCTATTGATATTTCCTTCCCCATTCCACCTCCCATGTCCTTTGGGGCTGGAGAGTGTTGATTGGGTAGTACATGGATGAAAGGGGCCCAGGAAAGTTATATAGTTTGGGGACTTATGAAACCTTCGTCAAAGTTTCACTCTGACTCAAGCTTGGTCCAGGACATTGTTCAGTTCCCCTGGTGCGGGGCACTATATGACAAAACCAGCTCAGAGGCTGCTGGCCATGAGGTTTTCATCTTAATTTACACAGTCCCAGGGCTTTCTCTGGGGAAAATGGTGCAGATTTATAAATATCCTCCCTTATCCCACAAGATGCGTCTGCGCATTTTAGTTTCACGAGGCTCCAGAATCCCTGTGGGCTGCTGCTCTGTAACCCCCCACTGGAAAGTCAAGTTCTTCCTTTATTCATTAGCGGCCCTGTTGAAATCATGAAGTGAGGCTCTAAGAGACTCTGTCGTGGTCCGCATGACTGTTTGCATGTAGACAAGAATATAAGTTAGAAAATAGTTTTCATGAACAGCAGAGTTTTGTTTTTATACTTTTTAAGGAATAACGATTTTATTCAGACTTATCTAAACAATAATACCCTGCTCAGGCAATGAGAAGTAATTATTTTATTCTGTTGAATGGTGAACAGGCCCTATTAAATGAACACCATTTAACAATTGTGCTAATCTTTGGGAAGATATTATAGTATTCTCCAAGAATTGGTTCACACAATTGCTGAGCACCTACTATTTAAATGGCCAAATGGGATTTACCAAGTTTAAGGAAGGTGAGATCTTTGTCCCCAGAGAACTCACAGGGAGCTATGGATAGTACCTGTGAGTGCCAAGAGATGGTGAGCAGGGACTTGGCTTAGCTTATCATCTGGTGATCCTTCTAGAGAGGGAACAACACACACCTGCAGAGCAAGGGCACATTCCAAGGCTTGAAAGAGGCTCAGAGGAGGGGCCCTGGAGAACAGGAGAAAGATCAGGAGGATCTGGGCGGGACTCCAGACGGGGAACCACAGCTTGAGCCAAGAGAGAGGCTGATACCCAAGCTCCCATCCTGTGGATGGAGGGGAGTCAGCCACACTTGCACACCTGTGTCATACATGTGGGGCTCAGGGAAGTCAAGAGAGAATGTGCCACATCGCTACCCGCACTGTGAACTCCCTAGACCCCCAACATAAAGTGGCACCGTGGACCCTGCCTCCCATCAGCACAGTGAGCTACAGGGGAGGTGATGGCCCTGAGGGCATGGGACTCCCCACCGTGGGAGCTGATGGGAAAAATCCCTCATGTAAAAGGATGTTTATTGCAGTGATTTAGTAGTCAGAAATGAATTGAAGATGTCCTAAATGCCCAAAGTTAGAGACTCGGTTAAAATATTTTCACTAGCTAGAGACTATAAAAGTAAAAAAGCTTTATAAAGCTCACTTTTTAAGAATATTTAATGGCATAAAAAATTGTTCATGATATATTGGAAATAGAAAGATCGATGTTGCTGAGGATTCGCGGGGGAGGGTGGGGTGAACGGGAGGACACAGAGGATTTCTAGGGCCGTGAAATCACTCTGACAATGCTGTAATGGTGGGTGCATGTCATTGCACATTTGTCAAAACTCATAGAATGTACAAAACCAAGAGCTTCATGATATATTGGAAATAGAAAGATCGATGTTGCTGAGGATTCGCGGGGGAGGGTGGGGTAAACGGGAGGACACAGAGGATTTCTAGGGCCGTGAAATCACTCTGACAATGCTGTAACGGTGGGTGCATGTCATTTCACATTTGTCAAAACTCATAGAATGTACAAAACCAAGAGTGAACCCTGATGCAAACTATGGAGTGCAGTTAGTAACGATGCATCAGTATTGGCCCACCAGTTGTGACTAACGCACCCCACTACTGCAAGATGTTAATGATAGGGGACACTGGTGGGGAGGGAGGGAGGCAGGTATATGGGAACTCTCTGTACTTCCCACTCATTTTTCTGTAAAACTAAAACTGACCTAAAAGATAAATTCTGTTAATTCATAAGTAAATAAATAAAGCAGGCCACATACAGTATGGCAGCCATCCTACTGACCCTTTGATGGCACCAAGACTCCTGGTTTCGTCACTCCCTTCCTCCTCTCCAAAGGCAACGCGGGACTAAGGACAGGACACGCCACCCCTTAATTTGGAAGTTACTGCCTGAGTTCAGGGACAATAGCTGAACTGCATTTTTAGAGGGGAACCTTAAGAAAGTGAAGAAGGTCACAGCACTTGGTCTCTCTTCTTTTCCTTCCATGCAACATGGTAAGAAACTTGCCGCCTTTCAGATAGATGGTTTCAGGGACTCCAGTTCCCGGGAAATCCTGGGGCAGAACTGCTAGGCTCTGCGGCAAACATGCCCTCTCGCAGCTGCTCTCCTGGGCTCCATCCTGCTCCTCAAACCCCGGGGGTGACGACGTTGGTGACATGGTTTGATTCATGGAGGAAAACAGGGCACGTGAGCTGATCTGGCCTAAGTAAAGAAATGAACCCCTAGTCTGGACCTGCTCACTGGGGTCTGCACTGCATTTTGTGGCAAACGGGTGCCTGTGCTGAGGAAGGATTTGGGTATTACTGGGTTTTCTGTGTAAATATCACCATAATTCCATTTTACTGGCTCCCCAATCTGACAGTGACTTTCAGCACGTGTTGTTGACACACACCCACCTACAGCTGGAAGGAAATACTGTAGGCCAAAATATGAATAGTGCTTGCAGTGTTTATTTGAGGAAGGTGGAATTAGGATTAACTTTTTCCCTAACTTTTTATTGTAAAAATTTCAAACCTATAGTAAACTTCAAAGAATAAACTGTAATTTGAACACTCATTTGCCACATTTGTGTGTGTTTTAAGCATCTTCATAAATGCACAGGTATTTATGTATATTGATACTGATATTTTTGCTGAAGAATCATCTATGTACGTGTGCATGCATACACGTTTCTCTTTCTTTTCTTTCTCTTTCTTCTTTTGCTGAAGCATTTGAGAGCTAGTTTCAGATGCTGTGACACTTCGCCCCTAATACGTAAGCACGTACTTGATTGATACATCTCTGGAGCATTCTCCATGTGTGGGAGTGTGAAAGCCTCTCTGCCTTGCCTCTGGTGGAGACAAGTCTGAGGTGTAGTTCAGGCTCAAGAATCCTCCTGCGGGATCAGGGGAAGTGCCCTCTGCAGGGTTGTGCCTGAGATCAATCTCTTGCGTGGCTTCCTCCCCTGCCTGGGTCGTTCTTCTGCCCTCTTGCCAGTCTCTCCAAGGGTCATTTTCTCAATAAAGCACTTGTACATGAATCTCTTATCAGGTCATGCTTCCAGGCGACCCGATCTGAGACTCAGCATCACCAAGAAAGCAGTCACTCTATAAATGAGCCTCTGCAAATGGAAGACACACTTTTCTTCTAACCGCTCTATTGTATTATTTTGTTATGTATGTTGAGTTTATAAAAGAAAACCAAGCTGTATCCAGTCGTATGGATTCAGGGCTTCTTAGGGCAAAAAAATAAACATTACCAACACCTTCAAATATTTGAAGTTAACTCAATAAACATGGATTTCAATGCCAAAAGCTTTTGGAAATAGCCTAGATCATAGATTAAGAAGTTACAGAGAGAGAATCCATAGTTATTTCAACATGACTGTAGACTCAGAGACTTACCATCGAAATCACAGAGGGCAAGCCTCAATCAGAGCTGTCAGTCCTCCTAAGATAAGCCACATGCGTTGCTGCTTCCAGAGACAGCCTATTTTTTGCAGGGCTGCTGCCAACTGCTGGAAAAGCCTATTTTATCCTGAGCCAAATTCCTCTCTATGATGAGCTCACCCATACACCCTGTTTCTGGCTTGTAAAGCCAACAGGAGCACAAATAACCTCTCCCTTCACATCATAGCCTTTCAGAGGCTGCAGAAAGCTTGTCTACTCCATCAGTGCACCTCGTTTCCTGCTAAGCATGTGTGGCCTCCTCCATGCACTGTCCATTCCCTCATTCAACAGCACTCATCACATGGCAGCCATGCAGCAGGCATGGTTAGGTGCTGGAGATGCAGTGGTGAGTGAGACAGGCAAGCAGCTGCCCTCACAGAGCCCAATAATTGTAAACAACAAAACCCTCTCTGTATTCTGCAGTTTCCAGTGCTACAATGTCACCCCAAGGAACTTTCCACCCCAGGCAGGGGAGAAGACCCTTTTGCATCTTGTCCTTAAAACATTCCCAATGAGTGTTTTGCAGAACAGTGAATCCCAAGAGCTGCTTCCCAAACAAGGGTCCTATGGGCAAGAGAGTTTGGCAAAAGCTGCCCCTGGTCCTGCCTCTCAGCATCATGGCACAAGTATGTTAGAAACACTGCATTGCCCCAGAGCACAGAAACTTATGTGATCTCTTTCAGCCAGTGTGTCCCCAACCTATTTGAACCACAAAACTCTGTATTTTTTTGTCAGAGAGTTTCCTGTTTTATCATACACATACTGAAATTCTTTGCAACAGACTTGAGTTGCTATGTTCTTAAAAGTGAAGACAAAACTACAGCCCAGGTAGGCAATGGCCCTGCCTTGTCTGACATCAGCGGTTGTCAGGGAGGCTGCGGCCAGCCATTAGCTGCAGCCAGGGCCAGACTGCTTGGCAGAACATGAATGGCAGAGCCTCTGAACAGACCTTGAAGAGTCTCCAAGTGGAATTTTCTATGTCCTCAGGAAGCAACAGGAGACAGGACAGACCAGCTGCTCTGTGAATTGTCTCAGGGTGAGGCTGGTGCCACCATCTGCTGAGTCGGTACAACCACCTGTGTGTGACTATCCCTGGTGATGGCATTTGGCTTCGTAAGTCATTTGGTTCAAATGTCACTGGAATTGGACATTCAGCAATGCAAGTCACCTCTCACAAACACCACTGTCCACTCAGAGCCCCAGCCCCAGCATCACAAGCAGTTTGTGAGACCAAGATTGGGCAGGGGAGAGAGATGTATCAATCAGGGTTCTTTGGGTTGTAAGTGACAGAAACTTGATACAAACTGGCTTATTAAACACAAGAAAACTATTGACTCCCGTGATCCGGCAACTTAGGACCAGGCCAGATTCAGGTGCTCAGATTTTGTTGTTAGATTTATGTTCATTTCCTTTGGCTTTATTCTGGGGCAATTGCCCCCAGAGGGTGGGAAAGATGGTCACCAGCCACTCCAGGCTTACCTCCAACCAGCTTGCTGCTCCATCAAGGAGAGAACACTTCCCCAAGAACAGAGTCCCCCAGGAACAAGCCCGAGGCTCCCTGGATGGACTGACAAGTCCCGCCCATCCCTGAACCTAGTACTGAAGTCAAAAGAATGGAATAAACCAGCTGGCTAGGCTTGGGCCAGGGTGCTGTCTTTTGGCTGGAAATGGAGTCAGCCCCTACCCAAACCTCACAGACTAATAGTGGGAGAAGGGTGATTTTCCAAAAGGAAAATATGAGTACCATTACCCAGACACGGGTGCAGAACAAGCACAACTGTCCACTATAGGGGGAGAGACGAACTCCTGCCAATCCCACCAAAGATAAGGAGGAGAAACCAAATTTTTATAATTCCTCCTAAACTTTGGTTTCTTTAGAAATAGCTTAGGTCCAACTTGACCCTCATACCCTCCAGTCAAGACCTTATCACCTTACAGGTAATCAAAGGTGCACAGGTCTGTAAATGTTCAATAATCACTTCCAGGCCATTCTTATGCTGTACTACTCCCACAGTTCTGAAGTTGCGGGTTCATGAGAAGCTGCTCCTGCAGGTGACCATGAAGTAGGTCAGTCCTGGCCCCAGTCCTGGTGTTTTCATTCTGGCCCATCTGGAGAAGGACAGCTCAGGAGTTTGAGCATGCGGCAAGTCTCCTGGGTAGTGCTCATGCCTGTGATCCTTGAACAACATTTCGAAAAAACCCAATCTAACCCATGGAGGAACAACAGAGGCCCAGAGGCCATTTCACACTTTACAAAGAACCAAATTGCCTGAGGATATACACGTAATCCAGAGAGTCAGAGGGAAGAAAGGGGCAGAACGACCCAGGGACTCCAAAGAAATGAAGATGTTTGAAACATCTTCCTGTGCCCTCTCTAAGATTAAAAAAAAATCTCTATTTTCAGAAGAAATGGAAAAATAAGGGGGTGCTGATTTATAGTGGAAACAGTGCTTGCTGGGGAGTCCAAAAACTTTTTGGTTTTTGTCACAGAAAGCTCTGCTCTTAAACTCCAAGACCTTGGGCACATCAAGACCCAATTTGTGCCTTGGGCTCAAATTTGCTTAGAAAACTTGGAAATCTTAGGACTAACCACAATTATAAAATCTGGGTCAGGTGCATAGATATATTTGCCTTTCACTTTGTGTCTTGTGATATTTATATGCACGTATCTAAATTAAATCTCTCTCTATACACACACACACACACGCACATACACACACATGCACACGTGCATGAACACTTTTGAAGGATACAAGAGGTGCTCTGAAACATTAACAAATCTCTTAGCAGTGAGAATTTGGGTGAGTTCTGAGACGAGTATTTTTATGTTGTACTTTATTTTTACATAAGGAAGAAAACAATAAAACTTTTTTTTTCTAATCAGTGAGGATGAGCCAGGCCATGCTGTAGTAACAAACAGCTTCCTAATGGCAGTGGCTTAAAACAGCAAAGGTTCATTCTTGTTTGAACGACACACCCACTGCCAATTGAGCAGAAGAAAGGTCTGCTGGTCTGCTCCAGGAAGCCCCTGCCAGGCAGGGCCCAGGCTGACTGAGCATCTTCTGTCTGGTGCCTTGCTGCTCAGAGTAGCAAAGAAGTGGAGAGATTTCCAGGTCTCACACAAGCGAGGAGGTGCTCGAGCATAAAAGCAACACATGTCAATTCCATTCACAACTCCTTATTCAGAATTGGTTACATAAACTCACCCAACCATGCAGTGAGGGTGTGGAACATTCTGGGTAGCGTAATCCTACCATATAGATAGGAGCCAGATGGCTAGAAGTACTTAGCAATCCACACTAATGATTACTATGCTCATTAATAATAGTACTACTATTAACAGTATGCATTATATGCACATATATATATTTATATGTGTGTGTCATGTGCATACATGCATGTGTGTGTGTGTGTGCATGTGTGTGTATGTGCATAATAAGAACTATCTTGCAGGGCTGGGCCCTCAATAAATACTTTAAAAGATTAATAATAAGTCATGGTCTCAATCCACGGACCCTTCTGCAGATTCGAGACAGGGTCAGAAGCCTCCACTGAAAACTCATTAAGCTTACAAGCACTTTACTTCCCTAAGGAGAAGACTGGTGTGGGTGAATATTTCGTTTCTGGGTCAGTAGGTAGAGAGTTCCATGCTTGTCCGCTCCGCACACAATTTCTGAGAGCTAGTGCTGTCCAAGGTGCTGCAGGTAGCATGGAGGTGAGTCAGTAACTCTGGGCATTTGTATTCCTCCAGGGAGACCACAAACTGTGAATCGACCATTAGATAAGACAGTGTCCAATGGGATAAATGCTCTAAACAAGATTAGACAAGGTGATGGGGCAGGCAGTAAAGGGAGAGGAGTAACAGAAAGTTCTTTAGGTAGACAGGCGGAGGTCTCTCTGAGCAGCTGTCATTTGAAGGGAGTGCCAGAACAGGAGGGCCTGAAAAGCTACTTCAAGATGTGCGCCCCTCCCAGAGGCTGGGGCCTCAGAAGGATGTGCTCAGCCCTCCTGAGCCTAGAGGAAAGACAGCAGGTCTGCTGTGGTTGGGTTATCTCCAGAAACCTGTCTACCCAGGTAGCTCTGCCCAGCTTTGCTGCACCTGCTGGCTGCCCATCCTCACTCTTCCCCCTTGTGTCTATAGATGCCTGGGTCACAGATGGGAAGGACCATACAGACACCATGAAGGAGCTTCACTAACCAGCTCCCCACACCCCTGAGTGATGGCTCTCCACTTTAGACAAATAACCACACAGGTCAGCCCCCTCCCCGACAGCTTTCCTCCTTGAAGAGACGCCTGCACATTAAAGCCTGTGATGCATGGCATCGAGACTCCTGAAGCTTCTTTATGGCCTCATCAGCAGTAACTGGACAATTACAAAGTCTTCTTCTGTTTTTAAAAACAGTGATTTATTGGACCTCTTCAACTCTTTCTTCCTGTGTATGTGTATTACATGGGCATGTTTTGCTATAATTAAATTCTTAGATTACCGTCAAGCCAATTGCTATACCCGTCCAATCTGCAACAGTGCATTTCATCATCTCTTTTCATTTTTTAATTAAGATAGAAATAGATGTATTCTGTGAGATCCAGAAATGACATAAAACAGCCTCTTTTTCAAGTCAGTCAACTCTAGTCACAGGCACTCTCGGAGTTAGGAGCTAGGAATCCTGAGTGAACTGTGCTTAGCAGGGAGGAGCCAGACTTTCTGAGTTCATTCACTATTTATTCAACAGGCATGTGTTGAATGCCTACTATGTGCCAGAGACTGAGAAAGTCACTGGAGATTTAGAGGTGAACAATGCAGAACAAGTCACCACCTGCATGTGTCACTCACCAGGAGTGACATGCAATAAATAAGTCAACATAATACAGTAAAATATTTTATGATAAAGTAAAAGAAACAGGGCGTGTGATAGGAAGTGATGAGGGAAGAGGACCTTTAAGATCTAGTGAACATGGAATGTCCTTCTGCAAAGACGGCAATTGAGACGAGGCCAAAATTAGCACAACACAGCTATACAAAATCCAGGGAAATACATAGATAGCACAGGAAATAAAAAGTGCAAAGGCCCTGGGCAGAAAAGACCTTGGCTGGTATTAGGAGTGGGCGGAGGGTGGGAAGAATACAAGGAAATAATATCAGGAAGCTCAAATGGAGTCGAATCTTCAGGGAAGAGGAAAAAGAGTGGCAACCAGCAGCGGACAGACAAGGAGGAAGGAATGGGGCATCTGTAAGCAGCAGAGACCCCAGTCATGGCTACATCTCAGGGCCACACCTGGGTGTTCCACCTGCCTTGCACCCCAGGGTTCCTGGGCCAATGATTGCTATTGCCGAGGATGGGTACAAAGCAGCAGAGCCCCTGACCCTGTGTTGGTCTTACCTGGGACAAGGCACCCCGGCCCAATGGCCACTGACCACAGAAGCCTCCTTAATGCCTGATTGCTACTTAAGACCCTGGAACTTCTGCAAAATCCTGATAGGAACTGATACCCCAAAACAAGTGACATTAAGTTTCCCTCTCGCCAAAAAGGGTGGAGGCTCAGAGTGGTCATTCCCTTGATTTGAGTAAAATAAGGGTGTCAGGTATTCTGTGCATGTCTAAGTATGAAGACTTCCTCATTCATCGCTGCTGTGCTTGCAGCCCCAGTGGTGCCTGGCACGTAGTAGGCACTCAGTCAGTGATGAATAAATGAAAGGCCGGCCAAAAAAGGAAACTTGACCCCACTCCAACCCCTTCCATCACAGTCCAAAGTTCCTTCTCAAACCCACCCTGCAGCCAGGGCTCCCCTAGAGCACAGCCCACCACTGCCCCTCCCAGGGCCCATGCAGGGATGGCAACGGGCTTGGCCATTGTCCTCCCTCTGAAGCCCTCCCTCCCCTGGGCCTCAGTCACCCCTTGGGACTTAGCTGCATTATCTGTCCATGGCCCATAGCATGGTCTTCCAACAAAATCTGACCAGGATGCTCAGAGATTCAGTCTTGGCCTTAGCACTTGACTTATTTCCTCCTTGCCAGGCCATAGGTCAAGTGTTCCTCTGTGTGTGTGTGCTGGCACCAAAAGTAACAGTGATATGCTATTATCTAAACCAGGGTTGAACTAGGATATCCAATACAAAATATAAAAGTGCGACCCATGTCAGCAAAGGTGAATTCCCAGCTGCAGCTGCTGTGGCCTGAGCTCCTGTCCAGATACTGTCCAGCAGGGGAGGCAGGGTGAGAGCCCACCTCCGCACGATTCACCCTCTGTGTCTGGGTCTGCTACTGGATGGGGGTCTGGAGAATAAGTGACACAAGAACTGAGGGGCTTCATGGTGACACAGCTTCAGGGCAAAACATCTGAAGACTGTGGGATCCTGAGTGCTCCCTCCTCGCTGTGATGACTAAGGAGTGTCTGTCTCTCTCTCAGTCTTGATCTCGCAACTAAGAGATGTCCTTCTGGCCCTCAGTAGGTACTGGCTTCCAGGAAGTGAGAGAGGCAAAGATGCTTATTCATTCTATATTCGTATACACATGGGTGACCAACCATCCTATTTTGTATAGGACTGTGGGGTTTCCCAGGACATGGGACATGCAGTGCTAAAACCAGCATGAGGTGGTCATCTTCACCCACATACATACTTGTGTGTGTGTGTGTGTGTGTGTGTACACATGTTGGCCACATCCTCAGGCATATCTGCAATGTTCCCGGGTATACAGCACAGGTGGGGTCAATCAGTGTTGGACTAGGCAGCAGCACTCTGATCCTTTTCTTTTGGAGAAGAGGAAACAGATCCCAAATGGCCTGCAATGTAAAGGAACTGAAGCTTTTCATAAACTCACTGCAACAGAACTGCTCAGATGGTTCCAAAGAACTGTGGAGCCTGCAGCATTCCTTTCCATTATGTTCTCAGCCAAAATATACAGCACAGAGAGGCGCGTGTCTGTTTTGTGGGGTCAATCAGTGTTGGACTAGGCAGCAGCACTCTGATCCTTTTCTTTTGGAGAAGAGGAGACAGATCCCAAATGGCCTGCAATGTAAAGGAACTGAAGCTTTTCATAAACTCACTGCAACAGAACTGCTGAGATGGTTTCAAAGAATTGTGGAGCCTGCAGCATTCCTTTCCATTATGTTCTCAGCCAAAATATACAGCACAGAGATGCGCGTGTCTGTTTTTTATTTCAGAAAATGTATTTGGAGCTCAAACCTAAGTGTTTGTGTCTTCACACTGGGAGGCANAACAGATCCCAAATGGCCTGCAATGTAAAGGAACTGAAGCTTTTCATAAACTCACTGCAACAGAACTGCTCAGATGGTTCCAAAGAACTGTGGAGCCTGCAGCATTCCTTTCCATTATGTTCTCAGCCAAAATATACAGCACAGAGAGGCGCGTGTCTGTTTTGTATTTCAGAAAATGTATTTGGAGCTCAAACCTAAGTGTTTGTGTCTTCACACTGGGAGGCAGTGGGGAGTTTCTCTCTTTAATTCAATTCTCTTTTCTGCCCAGGACCCATGTTTGTTTCTAGAGACGGGCACCTTCAAGGACCCGGCAGGGTTTTGTCAAAGCAAAGGCACTTTCTTGCCTTTCTACCTTTTCTTCTTATGTAGAAAGCTCCCTGGATTCTGAGCTGCACTTTCTGACTGTACTCATCCTGCTATTAGAGTTGAAAAGTCTCAGATACCACAGTTTGTCAACACAGATGCTGGCCTGCCTGCACAGGAGGGAGCTGGGCTGGAGTGAGGAAGGAGGCGTCTGAGATCTGGAGAACTCTATAGATGGTCAGCAAGGCTGACATGGAATCTGGCCAAATGAGACGCCACCTCACACCTGTAGGAATGGCTACTGCTAAAACGATGAAAGAAGCAAGCGCTGGCAAGGGTGTGGAGGAAAGGGACCTTTGCACACTGTTGGCGAGAATGTAAATTGACAGCCACTGTGGAAAGCAGTGTGGAGATGCCTCAAACACTGTAAACAGAAGTACGATGTGATCTAGCAATCCCACTTCTGACTGTGTGTCCCAAGGATTTGACATCAGTGTGTGGAAGAGGGGTCTGCACCCCCATGTTTACTGCAGCAGTATTCACAATAGCCAAGTTGTGGAATCAACCTAAGTGTCCACCAACATATGAATAGATAAAGAAAATGTGGTGCCTATACACAATGGAATATTATCCAACCTCAAAAAGATGAAAACTATGTCATTGGTGACAACGTCAATGAACCTGGAGGACATTATGCTCAGTGAAACAAACCAGCACAGAAGAAAAAACACTGCACAATCTCACTTACATGTGGAATCTAAAAAGGTTAGACACAGAATCAGAGATCAGAATGATGATTACCAGAGGTCAGGACTGAGGTGAAAGCAGAGATGTTGGCCGAGGGGTGTGATGTTTCATTTAGACAGGAGGAATAAATGATAAGTATTTGAGGCAATAGGTATGGTAATTAGCTTGATTCAGTCATTCCACATTGTGTACATATAGCATCACTTTGTACCCCATAAAAATACATAATTATAATGCGTCAAAAGCCAATAAAAAATAAAACTGAGAAAAAGCTGGCTGTGCAGTGTCCGGGTCCTAAGGAAGAATGTGCACAAGGGAGTGGCAGGGCTGAGGTCCCAACGCCAGCAGAGCCTGGCCTGCAGAGCCTCAGGTTAGCTAGGAAGTGAGTCCTGAGGCCCAGTGATGAATGCAGCCCCTCCAGGAGCAAGAAGCATTGTGCTGGTGGCTGACTGGGCTGCTTGGCTGTGTGCTGTCCTTAGGTAAAACAGATGTAAGAGGGGTATGGTAAAGCTGCAGCTGCATACGCCAAGTTTTCAGTGATTGTGAGGAATCTATTGCCCAAGCAGCACTGAGAGACTTTATAGTAGAGAAGAAACTTACCAAAATAAAGAAACATGGGCATTTATTATTTGGATGGATAAAGAGAAGACTGGGAGAAGCTAAAGCATCTTAATTTTGGCCCTGACTGTAGTGCAGAAGGTCAGGCTTCCCTGGGGAGACTTCGGTCAAGTTGCTCGCATGCTCTTCAACAAAACTACTAGTCCATTTTGGAAAGTGATGGTGAAGATACACAAGAGAATAATTCTCAAACGTTATGCTCAATTAAATTGATGACTGGGGCTGACCCCGTGGCTCACTCGGGAGAGTGCGGCGCTGGGAGTGCAGCGGCGCTGGGAGTGCAGCGGCGCTGGGAGTGCAGCGGCGCTCCCGCCGCGGGTTCGGATCCTATATAGGGATGGCTGGTGTGCTCACTGGCTGAGCATGGTGCAGACAACACTAAGCCAAGGGTTGCGATCCCCTTACTGGTCATGAAAAAGAAAAACAAATAAATAAATAAATAAATAAATAAAAATAAATTGATGACTGGTAAGAGAAGAGAAAAGGGAACATCTTCAGTGAATACACCATGTGTCAGGCACCAAACCCACCATGGCAGCAGAGCAGCCTTGGAAACCAGCTGCCCCATTCATTCTAGGACACCTAGCTCATGTCCTTGGGCCACCACTAATCTCTCTTGCTCACAGCTTCCTTGTGTATAAAATAGGGATATTACTTATTATTGGTTGCTATACAAAATAAAACACATAGTTTATGTGCCTGACACATGGCTAGAATTCAATAAACGCTAGTTACTATTATTATTTTTTCTCATTTCATCTAATATCTTTTGTCTTGATGGATACATTTTCCCCCAGCACATTGATTATGTAGTCTATACTTTTTATACTCATAGTTCAATTACAGAGACTTCTTTTCTTTTTTTCAGTTTTTTTTTTACTGGAACATAATTGATTATAGATTTATAGGGTATAGATTTGAAAATCAATACATGTGTACAAAACACAGTAATCAAATCAGGATAATTAGTATCCTCATGCTTACAAAACATAGTCAATGTTTGTGACCCTCAACTAATTTCTTGCTAACCTCCTCTTCCTTCCCCTTTCCCACCTCTAATAACCACAGTTCGGTTTTCTTTTTTATGAAAGTTCACTGTATTATTGTGATTCCTTCCTTCCTTCCTTCCTTCCTTCCTTCCTTCCTTCCTTCCTTCCTTCCTTCCTTCCTTCCTTCCTTCCTTCCTTCCTTCCTTCCCTCCCTCCCTCCCTCCTTCCTTCCTTTTATTTATTTATGTATTCTAGCTCCCACTTATAAGTGAGGATATGCAGTATTTTTCTTGCTGTGCCTGGCTTATTTCACTTAGCAAATTAATTCTAAGTTCATCCATGTTGATGCAAATGGCAGAATTTTGTTCTTTTTTATAGCAGAGTAGTATTCCGTTGAGTATATATGCCACATTTTCCTTATCCAGTAGTTTGAGAGACTTCTCTTCTAATGAGAAAAGAGCTACATGGTTTCCTTAGAGTAGGTGTATGTGTATCTCTCCCTGTCCTTAGGGCTTCTTGGAAACAGAGCTGCACTCACAGCTGAACAGGAATTTTCTATCCTCATAAGCACATAGGCAATCAACTCCCTGGACCCACTGTAGACTATGGCCAGGCAGGTCACAGCACACAGGAAATTATGACTGAAGCAGGAAAGACCAGCTAAGTGGAAGTGTTCCATTAGTTTGGAAGATACAGAGAAAAAAAACACACTTTATAAATAGAAAAGAAATATGAATTAGCTGACAGGTATACATTATTGTGTACTGTCTTGATTAGTTTCTGGAAACGTCTTCAGATATTTTATGTTATTTTAATTGTAGGGACTCATTCCAAAGTACTCAAATCTTAATTTTTCATTCCCTGCCATATATCTTTATGAGCTATTTCTCTGTCATAGATTTTTAGAGACAATCCAAGCTCTTCTTGATCTATTTCTATTCCCAAAGTCTCCAAAGGCGACTTTCTTCTTTTTTTTTTTCTTGGTTTGTACCCTTTAGCATGCTGAGCTTTTGATGTCAGGTATCAATTTTTAACTTTTAATTTTGTCTCCAGAAAGTAATGTAAAGAGAAATATAAAGGTTAAAATAATACTTCTCATAAGTGATGGCTGCAAATTTCATGGCTAAAAGTGGAAAATTAACAGTACCTTTTCCTTTTAACTCTTACGGTGGTAATCAGTTCTTGATTTCCGCATTTTGATGAGGTCCTTTTAGAACAAAATTCAACTGTGCTTGTATTGATTAAGCATCCAGGACAGGAGCCCTTCTTAAACAGGACATAATAGTGCTAAGTGTGAAACATCCCCTTTTAATGCAGGGCTTTCAAACAAACTTCTAACATATCTGTTTTTCATCCTCTAAAGATTGCAAATTATTTATGAGACCTACTGATGCCATCAGGGAAAGGACAGAGAGGCAGGTAAGGTAGTTTCTTACGGTGATTTTTTTGGAGATATTGAGTCAAAGATCCTCAGACTTGAGAATAAAGGGATTAGAGCAGAATCTTCCTGCTCTGGCCTCTGAATTACTATATCTTCCTGGAGGTCAGGGAATTGCATGTAGGAACAGGCCCTGGGAGTAAAGGGAACGGGGGGGAGGGGGGAGGCAGAGAAGAAAAAAGGACACAAGGGCTTCTCAGAACAGAGGTGCTTGAGCATTCGTTAATGGTCTATAATGGAAAACCTGTCAACCCGCCAGAAGTCAGTAAAGTCTGCAACACACACACAGACGCCTATGAGTGTGTGAGTGTGTGTGTGAATGAGACAGAAAGAGCCAGATTCCACATTTAGGTCAGAAGAGAAAGAAAAGAGCAAGTGAGATTCGTTCGTTAATGGTCTATAATGGAAAACCTGCCAACCCCCCAGAAGTCAGTAAAGTCTGCAACACACACACAGACGCCTATGAGTGTGTTAGTGTGTGTGTGAACGAGACAGAAAGAGCCAGATTCCACATTTAGGTCAGAAGAGAAAGAAAAGAGCAAGTGAGATTAGGAAAAAGGAGCTCAGCCTTGTAATGAACCATGAGGATGTGCAGAAATTTCAGAGCCAAAATGAGCAGGGTGCTTGAGTTACCAAGGGGGACCCAAACCTTGCAGAGTGCCTGGACATACGTGCCTCATGTACTCTGTCGAGGAGATGAATGGATGGCCAGTGAGTAAAAGCAAGAACCAGGATTTGAGCCCATCTCTGCTGGTCTCAGATGATGCACATGAAGGCAATAGTCATGAGAATGGCCTTCATTAGCATGATTAGACATGGACTTACAAGTTTCAGAGAAGCTCCATGAGGTGGTACTATAATTACTCTCACTTGCAGACAGAAACACTGAGACTCAGAGAGCTTAGGAAAATTGCCCAAATCACACAGTGAATAAGAGCCCGAGTTGGGACTCAAACCCAGACCCGTCTGACTCCAGAGTTCTTGCTCCTTCTTAAGCTCTAAGCTTCACCTGAAAGTGGATCGAAAATTCTGTTCCAGATTAGATGATGAGGATGAGAGAAGAGTCTCCTGATTAACTTGTTAACATTGTGCATTTTATTAATACTGTCTACTGGGCAGGCTGGCTGCCCCCACCAGATGTTAAATAAATAAGTACAAACAGCATCCTGATATAAATATCAGCTGCCAGCTTTGGCAGTCGCTCCAAATTTGCTCTCAAAGTGCCTGGAGATGGTAGGAGACACCCAAGAAAATCAGCAGAAAGCTTTCCAGACTGAGTCTTTGATCTCCGCAGGGCTCAGATCAAGGTCCACCGCACGTACAATGTCTTGGTTTAACCGGCGCCTGCAGGATTAACACAGAACAAAAGCTCAAAGCGCACTACCTGCGTAATTTCCAAATGAACACATTTGACGCTCTTTGTTGTGTGTTGTGGGGGTTTATGTGGAGGTTCATTACTTCTTTCCCTCACTATAGAGGGAATATTTAACTATCCATTTTTCAACATGGGCTACTTCTCCTCTTGCATAGTAATTTAATGGGAAAATAGGGGCAAAGAAAAAAATTGTTTAGTTTTTGTGTTTTGTCTTAAATAGATTTTAACAATCAGCAAAACCAGCAACACTGGCCCTTTCAAGTGGGAGGACCCTGGGCTTGAGCCATTTGCCAGTCAGGAAACCCCGACTGAACTCAGCATCACTGAGCCCCGGTCTCCTGGTCTCTGGATTTCCCTGCAGCTGTACTGTTGCTGTAACATACTGCACGTGCCTGCGCAACTGTGCGGGCAGATGCTTAAAGAGCAGGACGGCGTTCGCGATAAGAGACTCATTATGCAGAACCAACACTGGTGGGCTGAGGGAGACACGTCTGAGAAGGAGGAGCTTCAGGTTGGCTTAGTGTTCAGGTGCCTCTGCCCCATCTGCAAATCTCTGTGCTCCTTCCATTCTCTTTCCATCTCAGTCCACCAATCTGCCATGCTCTCAACCACTCATCCCAAAACATGGGAGACCCTTCAATCCCTGTGTATGGCCAGAGGTTTCTCCTTCCCACCAGCAGGGGGGCTACAGCTGGATCATGCTCCTGGCTTTCCAACTCCATGGGCAATGACCTCCCATGGGTGGCCTGGAGGCAGCATGTGATGGGAGTATTTACACCGCAGAAATTGGCAAACCCTAACATTCAGGACTTTTTTTTTTTCACCCAGAGAGCTGGTTTACCACTTATATACCCAAATTGCTTCACCTCCCTCCATCCACCTACAACACTTAAGTGCAAGGTGCGTCATCCTGCACGGGGACAGCAGCACCAGCCAGCCTTCCCCACACCTGCCTCTTCCACCTCACTATCTTTACCACAGCTGAAGAGGCATTTTAAACCTCATTGGGCCATCATGTTATATCCATGCCTAGCTTCCTATTAAACTTAGAAGAAAAGTCCAAACCCCTGCCTGTCCTAAAGGACTCTACATGATCCAGTTCCATTTACCTCCCCCATTCTGCCCTTGGTTCCCTGGCTTGAACCACACTGGCCTGCATTCTGTGCTGGGATGTGTCAGTGCTCTTCACCTCAGGACCTTTGCACATCTCCCCCCTGTGCCCAACTTGAGTGCCACCTCCCAGAGGTCTTCCTTGACCCACTTTCTGAATAGCTAACCACCCTCTCCATGCCAGTCCATCTCTATTATTGGTGATTTGGGTTTATTTATGCACTTGCACATTTTATAACTCTCTAATTGTTCATTTGTTTGCTTGTAGTGTCATCTCCTCCAATAAACAGTAAGCCCCCAAAAGATAGGAAATCTATATATTTTATTCACCCAGGTATCACCAGAGCCTGGTATCTAATAAGCTATTAAACAATGTTTGTTAAATGAATGACTGAGTAAGCATGTTTGTTCTCAGGGCTTATTCTAAAGCCTAAGAGTTCTAAACCTGGGGCCTAAGGTGAGACTTCAGGAAAGGTAGAATCCCTCTGAAATCACATGCAAAATCATATGTATCTGAGGGTTTTTCCTTCTCGGTCCCTTCATAATGTCATGCTCTTAAAGCTGCAGCCTATGGTGGAAAATGTAAAGGGGACAGTTTTGCTTGGATAGTGATTACCTTATAATCCATCTCCACCTTGCACAAAGCGGCCCCGTAGACACTCTACTCAGCCATGTGTGCGGAAACAATCAACAGTTCTCCAACAAAGAGCCCTTGTCATCGTTTTCACAGTGTTCCCTGCAAGTCAGCAGTGGTTCTTTAGCCCTTGCCAGCTGTCTCCTGGTACCTACAACTGGGAAGAAAGTGTGCAGAGGGTCCACAGGAGAAACGTGCTTCTGAAAAATGTTCGGGCATGCCGTCCCCTGCTGAAGCTGAAATGTCGGTGGCCTCCTACTGCGTTCAGCAGAGCCTGTGGGGTTGAAGCTCTGGCCTCCATGGGATGCAGGCTAGGGGTCCTGATGGACCAGAGGAAAGCTCAGGAGAGCATTGTATAGAGATGGCAGCAGGTGGCTGGTCTCCATCATGGACCGCCCTGCCTCTTGGATTAATTCTTAATGCCCATATTGATCTCAATTGTTTTCCCAACTGAAAACCAGAAGTTCCAGAAGTGATAAACATTCCCAAATAAAGGAGACATGAAGCAATCTGAGCAGAGGCATACCAAAAAAAAAAAATAATAATAAAGGTTTTTTTCTGAAATCATAAAATGTGTATAACAATAGCAGATAATGGAGTGGCATTATCTTCAGAACACAAAGGTACCAATTAAGTCTCTGTTGGGTAAAATGTCCCCCACCGCTAGGGATTCAGGCAGAGGCTCAGAACAAACTCTCCTCTGTTGTTTTGATCTCCTACCTCTGTGATTATGGAGACTGCAGACTTGGCTGGGGGTGGCAGAGAGATCTCATCTATTAAAAACCTCTTTTTTTTTTAATGAGAAGAAGAGAGAACGGGGCCCAAGAGGGTTGATTATAGTGCAGCTCCAGACGTGGGCGGAAGAAGAAAGAGTACATTTGGCCAAACGCGCAGAGCTCCTGACCCGCAGGCCCCCGAAGTCCAGCTATGATTATTTAGGGATGGGGAAAATTGAAATGTCTCTCTATAATTTCCCCCCTTGGTCAAGTCTTCCCAGCAGGAAATAGATTTTCACAATAATGCATCTTGATTTTAATTTTTCCTTGTGTAAATTGGATATTTTGAAACTAAACCCCCATATTTTTGAACATTTGATGGATGGGAGTGGGGACACGCTGCTATTTTCAAGCTCTTAGCAATTTTCAGATCCATCTTTAAGGGGAAGACTGCTCTTTTAACTCAGAAAAACAAAAGAAAACAAAGCTCCTCAGTGATGCTTTTGATTTTGCAAAGGGGAAGCCAAAACCCCATTCAGGAATGGAGAGGCTCTGAGCAACAAGAAATAGAATTGTTCTGCGGGATCACGTGAAGGGCCATCATCACTGTGGCCGGGGTGCCCCTCCGAGTCAGTGGTGTGTCCTGAGAGATGGTCCTGGGGCTTTGAGTGTGTGTGTATTTGTTCTGGTGCTGATAAGGTGGGAGTCTGTTGGTTCCAGAAGAGTTGAGGTGGTCAGACTCCTGGTAGGGGTTTAGAATACAAGACGCTTCTGTTGATGGTGAGGAGGTGGGGTGCAGTCCTAGTGGGCTGGCCCAGAAACCTGGTGTCAGGTCAAGGGTTAAGGAGAAGCACATCTAGTGGACACCCACTCTTATGGGGAACTTGGCTAAAGAGCACAGCCTTCCTTCAACTTCTCCAAGCCTTCAATGAAGCATTGGTAAATGTTTAATTGCATGATTTTAATCCTATTTTGAGGAATTGGGAAAAAATTTAATCCATATTTAGGATAAAGAGATACAGGGGCACTGTACATCTATTAGAGTGGCAAGATCCAGAACACCAACAAACCCAAACACTGCCAAAGATGTGGAGCAGCAAGAATGCTCACTCACTGCTGGTGGTAATGCAGAAGCGTACGGCCACCTTGGAGGACAGTTTGGCAGGTTTTTGAAACACTAAACATACTCTTACCATATGATCCAGCAATCTCAAGTACTGGTATTTACATAAATAAGTTGAAACTTATGTCCACATGAAAACCTGCACACAAATGTTTGTAGCAGCTTTATTCCTAATTGCCAAAACTTGGAAGCAACCAAGATGTCCTTCAGTATGTAAATGGGTAAATAAACTGTGATACATCCAGACAATGGATTCAGTGCTAAAAAGAAATGCACTATCTAGCCATAAAAAGATATAGAGGAAATTTAAATACTTATTACTAAGTGAAAGAAGTCAATCTGAAAGGCTGCGTACTGTATGAGTACAACCATATAATGTTCTGGAAGAGGCAAAATTAAGGAGACAGGAAAAGGACCAGTGGTTTTCAGGGGCTGAGAGGAAGGATGAACAGGTGAACCACAGGGCATTTTTAGGGCAGTGAGACTATCCTGTATGATACTACCATGGTGGATACATTTGTCAAAACTCATAGAATGTACAATACCAAGAGTGAGCACTAATGTAGACTATGGACTCTGAGAAATAATAATGTGTCATGTAGATTCATCAGCTACAACAAATATACCACCCGGTCAGGAGAGGTGGAGAATGGGGGAGGCTGTATGTGTGTAGGAACAAGGGATATATGGGAAATCTCTGTATCTTCCACTCAATTTTGCTGTGAACCTAAAACTTCTCTAAAAAAAAAGGAATAGTCTATTTAAAAAAATAGGAGAGATGAGAGAGAGGAGGAACAATAGCTTTCTGGAGAAGGCACAGCCATGCCTCGTGTAACGACAGAGATACAGTCTGAGAAATGCATCATTCAGTGATTTTGTCATTATGTGAACACTGTAGAGTGCACTTACACAAACCTAGATGGCATGGCCTACTGCACACCTAGGCCACATGGAGTAGCCTATTGCTCCCAGGCTACACACCTGCACAGCACGTCGCTGTACTGAGGGCTGTGGGCAGTGTAACACAATAGTATTTGTGCATCTAAACATAACTAAACATAGAAAAGGTACATTAAAAATACAGTATAAAGATAAAACATGGTTCACCTGCATAGAGCACTTACATGAATGGAGCTTGCAGTACTGGAAGTTGTTCTGGTGAGTCAGTGAGTGTGAAGGCCTGGGACAATGCTGTGCACTACTGTAGACTTTATACACACCGTCCACTTAGGCCACACTAAACTTACAAACAAAGTAATCGAGCTA
>NW_007729214.1:88036-90358 GCF_000696425.1 Galeopterus variegatus | reverse complement strand
TGGCTCTTGACACCTCTCCTCTCTCCATCACCGTAACTGCCACCTCCCCTCGTTCCTTCAGGCCCTGGGGCAGAAACAGTTCCTCCACTACTCCCAGCCCACGGTTCTCTCAACCTGCTTCCATCTGCTTCATATCTCTTTACCAAATTCCCCTCTTTCACCAGTTTATGATCAGTTTCCTTCCTGAACTCTGACCAGGTGACTTCTGTGGTCAAGCAGACGCAGTCTCTTCTACTGTCAGCTGGACACTAACAGGCGCTGTGAGCCCTAAAGAACGGAGAAGTTAGGATCCATCTGTGTTAAACTTGTGAGAAACACAAGTTATTGAGTCTGTCTTTGCTCACAGTGCCCCTGAACCCAGGGAAGCAGACACGTCTGTCTGGAGCTGCCCCTAATCTGCACTGATGAGGGTGCTTATCCATGGCTGGCTTGTGCCAACTCTTAAAGACCAGGGCTGCCTGCTGGAGCTCCCATTCATTAGCCAGCAGCAGCCTGTGGGTAAGAAAAGCTCTTCCATCTATTAAAATTAAGATGACAGCAGACACTTCTGTGCAGACACTTACAAACTGGTCCCCGTCTGGATACTTCACATGTATTAACTCAGTTGATCCACTTAGCTCCTTGAGGAAGGTACTATTGCCCCCATCTTACAAATGTGCAAAACAAGGCCAGAGAGACCGTATAATTTGCCTGCGGTGACTCAGCTGGTGCTTGGCGGAGCCATAATGCAAATCCAGGCTGGCTGGCTCTTACCACCCACGCTGGGGTCTCTGCCGCCCAACTTACATCCCTGCTGTCTGTATGGAATCAATCGATTTAAGGTGCTGGCAGCAGATAAACAGTTTATCTCTGATATCTTCATAACTTAGTTTGGGTCTAGGGACAGTTTGCAGGGACCCAGCAAATGATAGCCCATGGGCCAAACTGAGTTCGTCACTTGCATTTTAAAAAATAATTTATTGAAGTGAAACTCACATATGGTAACATTAGCCATCTTAAAGTGAACAGCTCAGTGGCTCTTAGTGCATTCACCATGTCTGCAGCCACCGCTCCATGTAGTTCTTTCCAACACTCCAGAGTAAAACCCTGCAAGGAACCCAATGCTTATGTTCCCCCCAAATTAGCGGTTGAAGCCTAATCTCCAGGGTGATGACATTGGGAGGTGGGGAGATGAGGTCACGATGGTGGAGCCCCATGAGTGGGATTGGTGCCCCCACAAAGGGCCAAAGAGACCACAGTTCTCCCCTTCTACCATGTGAGGACACAATCAGAAGCCAGAAAGTGGGTCCTCACCTGCTACCAAACCTGTCAGCACCTTAACCTTGGACTTGCCAACTTCCAGAACTGTTAGAAATCAATGTCTGTTGTTTATAAGCCACCCAGTTTATAGTATTTTGTTATAGCAGCCTGAACTGAGTCAGACAAACCCTTTACCCATTAAGCAGCCTCTGCCCGTCCCCTGGATGTTTTTGTAAATAGTTTTATTAGAACACAGCCACACCCTTTTGTTTACATGTTGTCCATGGCTGATTTTGTGCTTCAGTGGCAGAGTAGAGTACTACAACAGAGACTTTATGGCCTGACAAGTTGAAAATATTTACTCCCTGGTTCTTTACAAAAACATGTGGTGAATGAGAGGAATGCTCTAGAGCCCTGTCTTTGAGGAGGATTGGAATCCAAGCATTTCACTTTGGCCTTGGGTGGGTCCCTTCACCTCTCTGTGCCTCCCCATCCTTCTGTGTAAAGCGGGGAGCACATCGGTGCTGGGGCTGTTCATGGGACAGACTCGGTACACACCTGGACGTGGAGGCTCTCATCAGTGGCAGTAAATACTATTGTCTTAACTTCACAACCTCATTGATCTTCCAAACTGCCCAGGAAAGCACTATCTCTATTTCACTGGTGGGGAAGGGGGCTTGGATTTGCTCACATTACATACTAGTGACGGGCACAGCCACAGCAGGTGGCCTTGGGCTACTGACCTGGCTGTCCACAGCCACAGGGCACCAAGCTCAGGAGCAGAGAAAGAAGATGCAGCCCGAGGGTCCCAAGCCTCAGCGAGTCTCAACCACGCCTGGCTCTGAGAATGGCTGAGCCAGTGGTGGCATCACGAGGACAGGCAACGCCCTCCAGCGCAGCTTCAGCTCGCTTCCTGGATTCCGTGGACTTCATTCAGAGAGTGTCCAACTTGAGGAACACCCCCACCCCCACCCCGACCTCCCCGGCAGCAGAGATGAAGGGAAACAACATGTTTGGTTTCAGCACTGCCCAGCTCTCATCAGTTTCTTCCTCGGGTCACATTTGCAAATTAAAGATAAACCC
>NW_007729214.1:84467-87965 GCF_000696425.1 Galeopterus variegatus | reverse complement strand
GCACTGCCCAGCTCTCATCAGTTTCTTCCTCGGGTCACATTTGCAAATTAAAGATAAACCCCATCAGAACACGCCCTGCTCTGGGCTGGCTCCCTGCTGAGCTGCTCTTGCCCTCTGCGAGGTCTTCAAAGCCCTCTTGTAGCACTGCCCAGCTCTCATCAGTTTCTTCCTCGGGTCACATTTGCAAATTAAAGATAAACCCTATCAGAACACGCCCTGCTCTGGGCTGGCTCCCTGCTGAGCTGCTCTTGCCCTCTGCGAGGTCTTCAAAGCCCTCTTGTTCTTAAGCAAATCCTTTAAATCCTCTCCCATTTCCCTGATGTCTTCACAGGGCAATGGCTCAGGTGCTTCCCACTGATACTGGCACTTTCTGAAGTCCAAGGGAAAATGATGCCTCAGCTGGCCGGCAAAAAGCCACTTTGCAGGTAGTGAAGGCAGATCCACAGTCTGAGACCTGCCTCTCACCACAGACAGAGGGAAGAATGGCTGGAAACCAGCTAGTGGACACACAGTGATGTTGATTTTCATTGTATTTGAGGTATGGCAAGGGCTGGTGGTGATACTGCAGAGTTTGCCCTAAGAGATGAGCATAGCGGCAAAATTCATCCAACTTTCTTGGGGGTATCTGCGCAGAGGAAGACAGGTTGTCTCATACTTTCCTAAGTTTGCCTAAAACCAGAGGTGCTGGGTTTTGGCTTAAAGTCAGTGAGCTTCTGACTTAAATGATTTGTTGTCCTCCCGAACACATGCACCCTCTGCCTGGTCTCGGGAGCTCACTCGTGGGATGGATTTAAATGCTTTAGTAGTGCACACTCTAAACACCATAATTTTGATTCTCTGACTAAGACAAGCACAAAGACTCACGTTACTCTAAATTTCCCTCTGAAGCCCCCATGTCGCTGGCATGGTCTGTCTCTTCCCAGCTCCACGCTGGCAGGCCAGCGCAGGATCAGAATCACAAGTCAGCACTCTCGTCTCACACACAGCAAGCAGAAACTAAAGCTGCATGCTTTGTGTAACGAAAAGCAACATAGGGGCTTTGGTTTGGGGGTCACAGGTATGGAACAGGGTGATGGAGCAAATTACAGGCCTAAGGAATAGCTCATAGCTCAACATTCCTAGGGCTGCCATAACAAACTGCCACAAACTTGTTGGCTTACAACTACAGAAACGTATCATCCCGCAGTTCTGGGGCCAGAAGTCTGAGACCAGGAATGGTTCTTTCTGGAGGCTCTGAGGGTGAACACGTTCTGTGCCTGTCTCCAGCTGCTGGTGGCTGCCACCCTGGGCGTCCTCGGCTCATAGAAGCATCACTCCAGTCTCTGCCCCATCTCTACACAGTCGTCCCCTCTCTATGTCTATGTCTCAAATCTTCCTCTCCGTTCTCTTGCAAAGACAGCAGTGATCTCATCTCGAGACCCTTGATCACATCTTCAAAGACCCTATTTCCAAACAAGTTCACATTCTCCATTACCAGGGGTTAGGACTTGGACATATCTGGTGGGACAATATTCAGCCCACTATAGGCAGTCAAAGGGATATAGAGACCCCAATGTTAGTGCACACATCTCATGCTTCTGTCCTCACAAGGCAGAGGGACTTGGCTCTTGAACAAATGTAGGGACAGTGGGTGGCACAGAAAAACTAAGAACCAGGCCCGGATTGAGATCTGGGCTGAATCCTCCAGCTCTGCCACTTTCGAGCTGTGGGACCTCTGGCTGGCCACCAGTATCCAGGTGTGCATAGTTCAGATGGTAACAGACACTAGCCAGTAAGTTTGTCAAGAGTTGAAGAGAGACGGTGGGTCTAATGGAGAATGTGCCTAGTACCTGCACATCACGCTCCTTGCTCTCTGCGCCTGGGCGAGATGGTGACAGGAGGTCGATGAGGTAATCTTGAAAACTCTTCTGTTCATAAGCGGACGAGGTCTTTGATTTTGTTTCTAATCTGAGTTAATCATTTATTCATGAGCATTTGAAAATTAGACACAGGCTAATTGAAAGCTCATCAGAAGAATGGGTTCCACGCTTCCCATTAATTAACTGGAGGCTGGGAGGTGTTTTTGCAGACTGTGGTATGTGGAAATGGAGCATCTTGGCTCTGGGAAGTGGGCCAGGGCATGAACAATTTTAACCACCTCGGGTCTGGGTCTTCTCATCAGAAATCCATTCCCCCTCGACAAGAGGTCCCTCTTAAAAGCCCCTGCCTTCTCCTTCTCCTTTTCCTACCTAGTGTCCAGAGGTGATGTTGAAAATATTTAACAATGGACATTCAAAATAGAGTTGGGTTGCCAGATAAAATGCATGATGCCCAGTGAAAACTGAACTTCAGATAAACATAAGTATATCCTAAATATTGCAAGGACATAAATATCCTTAAAAGATTTATTGTTAATCTGAAATTCAAATTGAACTGAATGCCCCGTGTTTTTAACTGCTAAATATGGCAACCCTAGAATGGAGGTCAGCTAGAAACCACTGTGAGTTCCCGCTGAGGATTGGCCACACGGGGATCCTAAGAGCTTGTCAACCCCTGTCACGCCTTCACTAAGAGGTGGAATCACACAGCACTCCCCAAATTGGGGGTAGGGCCAAGTGGGCTTGAAACTCACTTATAACCAGCAGAATGTGGCAGATGTGCTGTGGCGTGACCTCCAGGGCAATGTGGATTTCACCCCCCGAGCCAGGATGCTGCATTTGGAATGCTCCCTACCCCATGGGAAGTCCCCTGCCCTGAGGTGGCCATACTGGGAGGAAGCCAGAGCAGCAATGAGAGGCCACCTGCGGTGCTCCAGCCAAGAGCTAAACGTTCCCATCTGGTCCTTAGCAACAGCCAGCCAGCACCGACAGCCAGCTGTGCCAAGAAGATGATTTCAGAGGACCCCAGCCCCCAGCCACTGAGTCACCCTGTGTGCTTGAATCTTCCCATCTGAGGCCCCAGATATCACATAGCAGAGATACGCTGTCCCTGCTATGCTCTGGCTGAATATCTGACCACAGATTCTGTGAGCATAACAACACAGTTCTTTTCTGTGCTGTGTTACACAGCAGAACCAACAGTTACCTTCTGCATGAGTAATAAGTCTTTGTTCTGAATGGGCCTGTGTTAGATAGAATAATGGCCCCCAACGGATGCCCAGAGCCCAATACCCAGAACCTTTGAATATGTCACCTTACATGCAAAAGGGTGATTAGGGTTATAGGTGGATTTGAGTTTGTTAAGCTACTTCTGAGATGGGCCCAGTGTAATCACAGGGCCCCTGCAAGCAGAAGATGGAAGTTCAGGGGAGAGAGGCAGAGAGAGGGTACAGCATGAGGACTCTGCCCAGGACTGCAGGCTTTAAAGACGGAAGAAGGGGCTGTGAGCCAAGGAATGCAGGCGACCTCTAGAAGCTGGAAAAGGCAAGGAATGGATTCTCCTCCAGAGCCTCCAAGAGGATCACAGCACTGGCAACACCTTAACTTAGCCCAGGGCGACCCATTTCAGAACCAGATAGAG
>NW_007729214.1:81658-83817 GCF_000696425.1 Galeopterus variegatus | reverse complement strand
AGAGTTATTTTGTGTTGCTTGAAGCCACAGAGTTTGTGGTAATTCATTACAGCAGCCACAGGAAACTAACACCAGCCCAATGCCTGAGTTGCCCCAAGATTAACCCTGTTCCTCCCCTCTTTCCCTGAGGTCTGGCCTCTACTCCCTCATCTCCCAACAGGCCTGCTCCCAGCTTCTAGACCTTTCTGACCCAGTCTGTCCACTAGACTTCAGTGCCTGCCCTGGGTTCCCTCCCTCTCAGTTCTGCCTGTCCCAAGGTTTCTGGCTTTTAATAGGCATAGGCTGACCACCGGTACCAACTCCTCTCACCTGTCACCAACCTTTCCAGGCTCTTTACCTGGCTGGACCTCCTCCTGCTGCCTGCTCCTGATACCTCCTCCTACACAAGCACCTTCTGCACCAACTGTTCTTGCCTTCTGTGTTTTCTGTCCAGGTTCTGACAGCTCGCGCTCTGACCATTTTCATCAGCTGCTGATCTCATGAGCTCTTACTCTGATAAGGGAGGGTCCAAACAAAGTCGGAAGGAGAGGAACAGGTTGAATCCTGATGGTACTTTGAATGTGACCTTAGGGGAAAGTTGTTCTACTGCAAACTAGAGTCCCTAGCAGAAAACAAAAGATAGCACCTAAGAACATGCAGTGGCAGTTTACTTAGTCAGGGAATGACAAAGACCAAAATTGCATTAAGCAAACCCACCAGTAAAACAGTTGTAAAATATTCATCCCAAATTCTGTTGGTTGAACACATGTGGGTTTTGCCCTTTTGATTTCAACTTTAAATGGGGAGAAAGAGCTATTTCTCAGACTAGTGGTCCATTTGCTGTGAGCTTACTCAGTTCAGGCTGTAAAAATGTGAGGTGATGGAAGAGTTTACAGATTCAGCTGCTTACATTCAGCAGTAATTTACTACGACCTCACAAGTGACTTGTTTCCCAATCTGCTCTCCATCCCTCGTGCCTTCTGAAAATAGACATTAGAGGTCAGCTTAAAAAAATAGTTGTAAATCTATCACCAAGCCTGAATATTACCAAAGATTCCTGTAAGAACTTGTCTCACATCATTCAACATTTTAAGCACAGTTGCTAAGGTTAATTAGATTTCCGACCCCCTAAAATTTTAAGTGCCTCTGATGACTTACTTCCAACTGATAATTTTGTGTTAGAAACAGAAAAAGAATAACAAATAGACAGTGCGTAAATACATTCCTCATATTCCTTCTTATGAGTGCAGAGAATATACTTCTGAAATTTAATTAAATATCAAGTTGTCCACAAGATCTATAATAAACCACTTTGCAAGACCTCTAAATGTCAAGGAAAAATACATCTCACATGAAACACCCCCTCTACCCCTGAGTAAATCTGTGAAAATTCAGGACTTTTTAAAAACCTGCAGAACCCATGAGTACATATTTTATTTTGAAAGTACTTTTTTAAAGACGTGAGAGTAGCTACTTTTTTGCGGTATGACAGAGTGAAATGTATTTTAATTTATCACGGTGGTTTGTACCATTAGTTTTAGAGATATGCCAGACAGTTTTAAAATAATGCCAGAGCTGTAGAGTTACGGTGTACAATGTTGTCACTTAGGAAAAGACGACAGACCTCAGCCTCTTTCTCACTGCCCTCACGTAGCCATGCCAGCGCCTCAGCAGATGGTCAAAACACATGGAAAACAAGGTGGGTATTTTGAGAAAAAATATTAAAAACAAACCAACATTGATCAGCCCTGATAGCTTCATCATCTTAGTAAATAGTAATGCCTAGTGCAAGGGTCTCTATCTGTGGCTGTTCCACTGGTAGCAACTGGGAGATTTAAGCTGAAACATAAACACATCATTGAATATCACTGAATCGTATGGCATGAAAGTTACTTCATTTTCAATTATCTTTTAATCCTTCTTTCTACCTGAAGGACAAAGCCTCATCTTGCTGCTAACATGTCTTGAATGTCTCTCCACTTGCAACTGCATCCTTAGAACAAAAAGAGACATCAGACTCAGCCTTTAGCAGGCCGCAGATTCTAACTAGAACTCTGCAATAGTCTCCTGTTTGCATGCTCTATAGTTCCTTCTATTGAAGGCAAGTGCTACTGATTTTCCATGGATGGAAAATCCAATGATTTTCCAAATGCCTCCTTTCCATGGAGTTTATTTCAGTT
>NW_007729214.1:78783-80746 GCF_000696425.1 Galeopterus variegatus | reverse complement strand
TAGTAGCTCTGGAATTCTCCAGTATCCAGGGGTGTGCTGGTAAATGTGGATGTCCCCAGTGTAAATGCTCCCACCATGGCCAATTGCAAACTACCAGTATGGTGTCACTGAACACAGAGTTGGGAAGAGAGACACCATCAGCTCCCTTGAACCATGCAAAAAATCCTAAAAGTGGGTGTCCCTCATTGAATATGTGCCCCAAAATGTCATGTCCACCAAGAATCTCTGAAGGTGAACCTATTTGGAGATAGGGTTTTTGGAGATGTAATTACATTCAGGCGAGGTCATACTGGATTAAGGCTGTCCCTGATCCAATGACTGGTGCTGTTCTAAGAAGTAGGAAATTTGGACACAGACACACACAGAAGGAAGCTGATAAAAAGCGAGACAGGTGAGAAGGTCATGTGAAGATGGAGGTAGACAGTGGAGTGATGCGTCTACAAGCAAGAACAGCAGGATGCCGGCAGCCAACAGAAGCTGGGAGAGGCTGAGATCCCTCCAGAGGCTCTGCGGGGAACATGACCCAGCTGACACCTTGATTTCAGACATCTGAACTCCAGAGCTGGGAGAGAATCCGTGTCTGTTGATTTGAGCCACCCAGTTAGTGGTAATTCTTTAGGGCAGCCCCAGGACACTAACACAGCAGGACTCAGTGGTGTGAGGCTGTGGTGAATTGGGAACCACATGCTGGGCCACACAGCCAGCAAGTATCAGAACGAGAACTCAGAGAACCCACGTCCTTAACTATTGTCTTACGTGGATTCTCAGAGAGGAATGTAAAGGGGGTGCTATTCATCCAGCAGTCTCGGACTGTGCAGTGAAAGTCAGAGTGACCAAGGCAAAGGCCTGTGAATCCTCCCTCAGTCTGTCCAGGACTTCCAGCTCAAGTCCACATGGCTCAGATGGGCTCTGCCTCCAAGTGCAGGGTACCTCGGGACTTCCCACATCAAGTTCCCATCCAGACTCCCAGAGAACAGCAAAGCATACCCAGATGGTTCAGCCCATAGGATTCAGCTGCTGGACACAGAAGGCTTCAGAGGTGAGCTGAACAGGGCATAGAAACCATCCCCGTGCTTGCTGCAGCAGTTCCCGGGAGTTTTATTTCTCTACTGCCTCCTTTCTATGGAGTTTATTTCTGCCAACTTTTTTTTTTCTTTCCGCCTAAACAGAGGTGGCTCTTTTTTCTGTCTTCCTCCCTCTTTGGTTCCAGGACATTTGGTTCTGGCAGTTGTTACTGAGTTTGGAAGGCAAGAGGAAGGTTAATTAGCTTTCTTGACCTGAGAACTCTTGGGGAAGATGTCAACTGATTCACTAATTACTCCTCAAAGCTTGATATGGTTGGAGGGGCAAGGTCCAGGAAGCAAGATGCTGAGCCGATTGTGAGGTTGGTGGTAAATTTCACTGGCATGGTGGGAGGGAAGTCTTGCAGGGCGGTGTTCTCCCAGGCAAACAATTCATCCGGCACCCTGGGTCCTGTAACCTGGTGGCCCCCAGCCCACCAAGCCATTGTGGATTTCAGGGTCAACCTGGAGCACTTCTGGGGTCAAGCCTCCCACTCAGTCATGGAGAGAAACCATCCCCCAAACTCACACAGATTGTGTTCCACTTCCTGAGCATATGAAAAACGTAAAGCCCAACACATTTCTCCCCTTGGCAAAGGAGGTTGAGGCAGAGACTTGAGATATACCCGCCACTGTCTTCTGTTATCAAACCTCCAGACTGTGGTCTGCAGCCAGCAGCTTCAGCATCATTACCTGGGAGCTCATAAGAGATGCAGAACCTCTGCCCCCCCACCCCGATCTGCTGAGTCAGAACCTCTGGGCGTGGGGGCCAGCAGTCTGCACTTTCACAGCTCTCCAGGTAATTTGGATGCACACAAAGGTTTGAGAAGCACGGTTCAAGACCACAGCCCTTTATGACTGTTAAAAGCCTAGCAAAGAGTAAATCCACTCCCCCACCCCCC
>NW_007729214.1:76463-78118 GCF_000696425.1 Galeopterus variegatus | reverse complement strand
CCCCCCAGACTATCTGTCAACCAAGACACAAGCTGTTGATTAGAATGGAAAACAAAGCCTCCATTAGATTGCATTTTATAAGTTGGTATTTACTGGTGATTTCCTTCAGCGATTCCTGAAATTACTAAACAGGTGGATTTTTTCTTCCTGGTCAGGACTGGCAGTATATTTTCCTCGATTCATATACTGTTTAGAATATTTTGCATGCCATAATTATAGATTCACTGTGGCAGGCAGACATGCATTCCCTGTCATTTCTCCCTGCTTGCACACAGCTCCTTTTCCCCCAAGCTTGCCAAGCAGGGCATGAACCATGGCCCTGCCACCATCGCCCTCAGTGGAGGGCTCTCTTTCTGGCCCCGGGAAGCTCACCACACATGTTTGCCTTCATGGGGGCTATAAGATTTGCATTCTGTCTATAATTACATGAAACCCTCAAATGCAGGCTCACGGATGGCTGCTCTGTGGCCACATTGCCAAGGATGTCACAGAATCTGCAGTCAGGCGATGTCCTGTTGGGTTAAAAGCTCAGCTGGGTATACATAGCCTCCGTGTGTGTTAAGAAGAAATCCCCTCTCCAGTTGTGTTCTAAGGCAATCACTGGAGCTGCCCACCGTGGCCTAGACAGTGACTGTGGGAAAGTGAAGGGGGCTTGATTCAGATGCAGTTTGTTTGGGAACATGTGCAGCTCATTGATGTAGGAGCTCCCTGGGTGAGGAGCTAGGGTAGTGGGGAGGGGGCACCTCACTGCATTGGCTGCAAATGAAGTAGGATCAGGGAAGGATGCACTGTGAAGCCCCTCGCTTAGATGGGGGCTCCTTCCAGAACAGGAGACATCCTCGTAATGTGTCCACGTGGTTGTAGGCTTTGTGAAACTTGACGAGGAAAAGATATTTTCATTGCAGTCAGCTCAGGCCACTGTCTCTTTCTGCTCCAGCTTCCCCTCATCCTGTGTCTTTCACCCTGGGGGGTATTAGAAGGGTTGTGGCACCTCTGAGACACACTTATGAAGGGTTTAGTGGCAGATCTGAAGGAAGTCACTTCTACCTAGAGTGCCATTATGTGAGGTGTCCTGGAGTAGTCACGCTTCGAGGACCAGTTTGCCTCCCACAGCTCTAGCCCCCACATTGACCTGTCACAGGGCCCAGGGCCAGATGCGGCACCCTGATATGAGCTCAACCCTCAGTGCCGGCCCTGGAGTGTGCTGGTGGAGGAAGAGAATGAGGTTAGAAACGTATGAAGCCAGACGCTAGTCTGCAGAAAATTCTTCTTATCAACAGACTTGTTATTATAAGAGNAAAAAAAACAACTTTTACCTGACCACACTGGAGAATACACAGAACTATCTTTCTATTCTCTGTATTGAAAATAATACCAAAAAATCCTTGTCATATGAAGAGGCAAAAAGTACACTGCAGAAAAATGTAGAAAAATGTCTTCTGCAACCAAGTAACTAATTAATTAAAGTATTCAGTAATTTATAGATTTTGTGATGTTTTGAAATTTATCGGCTTTTAAGGATTTAAATAAACCCCTTTCTGGGCCGGCCCGGTGGCTCACTGCGATAGTGCGCCGCTTGGGAAGCGCGGCGGCGCTCCCGCCGAGGGTTCGGATCCCACATACAGACCGGTTCCCACTCACTGGCTGAGCGAGGC
>NW_007729214.1:64175-76184 GCF_000696425.1 Galeopterus variegatus | reverse complement strand
GGGCCGGCCCGGTGGCTCACTGCGATAGTGCGCCGCTTGGGAAGCGCGGCGGCGCTCTCGCCGAGGGTTCGGATCCCACATACAGACCGGTTCCCACTCACTGGCTGAGCGAGGCGCGGGAGCAACGCCGAGGGTTGCGATCCCGTTGCCGGTCCCGGTCCGGTACGGGGGCGACACTGAGGGTTGTGATCCGTTGCCGGACACGGAAAAAGACAAAAAAATAAATAAATAAATAAACCCCTTTCTTAACTTATTTTGTATATGTAATTTTGTATATATTTTTTAACTTGGGGTCCCACACAACCTGGATCTGAAAGGTCTCTTCCATCCAGGCCTTTGTTCAGTAGGTACTGACTGATCCCCGGCTGCAGGTAGCAGTGGCAAGAGCAGACAGGACAAGACGGTCCTTGCCCTCAAGGACTGAAGGTTCCTGTGAGGACACAGATATGCACATGTAAACAGATGCGTGCATGGGGTAGCCACAAACCTGCTGTTAAAGTGAAGGGGATGAACAGCCTAAGGGGGCTACCTTAGCTGTGATGGTCAGGAGGAGCCCTCTGAGCAGGCAATGCTTAAGTGGAGATGAGAATAATGGAAGGGACCAAGCAGGCCATCAGTAGAGAAAGAGCAGCACAGGCAGAGCACACAGCACATGCAAACGTCCTGAGGCTGGTGGGGCAGAGTCCGCACGTTTCAGGAAGAGCAAGGAGCAAGGGGCCAGGTGGTGGGCAGGGACACACTGAAGGGCTCTGCGAAGAGCCGGCAGGTGTGAGTGCTCTGCACCTGTGGCCACAGTCAGACATGCTCATCAATAGCACACACAGCATGAAGACAGATTGAAGGGGATACAGAGACTCCGTGTTCTCTTCCAGCAAACGTCCTGCCTCTTCCACAGTCTGCTCGAATTACACACAATCTCCTTGACTAGCCCCCAGAATCATGCGTGAACCCCGCACTCAGGAATAATGAGGCTTGTGCAGGGGGGAAGGGCCTTTCAATTAAACATCTTCCATGGCAAATGGGCAATGGGGCCCTTTAATGTCGACTCCAATGGGTGCAGACCGAAGGAAAACCGGGCAGAAATACATGATGGTTTGGACACTTTCTCCAAATATCAAAGCTGAATGATTCTTTTTCAACTTTAGCACAGCCATCCTTCTCTAAACACCACCAGCCAATGAAAATCACAGTTTTTGTTCCTCCAGAGAGTTACAGAGAATCAGTTCCTTTGTCTATATTTTTAAGCTTAGGGATTTGCATTTGTCTTGTTTCTCTCTGGAAATGATGACTTGAGTCCTTTGCTGGTCTTGTCCTCAGAGAACAGGAAGAACAACTAAGCTCACTGTACAGATTGATTGTTTGGAAGGCAGATTGGGGGGAGAATTGCCTACTCTCCCTATTTTCCCAGCAGCTTGAGAATCAAAGCAGGACACTCACAGTGGCCCTTCTCTGAGCATCTCAGGGCACCTGACAACTATCATCTAAATCGCGCCTGCGCAGGCCCAGCTGGAGGATGAGGACTAGCTCTCCAGACCTCGATCCTTCTTTTTTAGGTGGTTGTGACTGCTGCTCAAAGCCACTGTAGGCCAAGCTGTAGTTGGGTGTCACAAGAGGACACATGGAGAGGAAATCCTTGAGCAAGCCCTGCTGGAGCTGGCTACCCACCTCTGCCACCCCATGGGGCACTCTGTGCACATCTACTACAGCACACCATGTGAAACTCACCAGTCTCCACGGCTGTCTCTCCCACAGACCTTAAACTCCAGGAAGGTGGGGGCCATGTGTGGCTTGATTCATCATGGTTTAAAGCTCCCCGACCCCCACTCACACACAGAGTCCCCATCATGTGGCAGCAACTCAGTGACTAGTGAATTGTTGAATGAGCACAGTGAGTCAATATGCTGGCTTAGAGACAGGGAGATGCATTCCCAGGGCCAGGGGTCAAAATGAACCCTGATGTCCGTAAGTCCCAGAGCACCTGCTGACCATAGCTCCTGGATGGCTTTCTCCAAGGGCACATGAACACGATGGACTGCCTCTTTATCTCTGTGTGCTATGTTAACCCCATCAGCATACGTGGCCCAGTGGCCAATCCAATTGCTAGTCTTATCCAGGCAAATCTCCATGAGAAACCCAACTTCTGGGGAGAGAAACAGAGATTCTCAAAGTGGAAAGCCCACTGAGGACACAGAGGAGCCCATGCAGTGGGGCGTGGGCCTACCAGAGAGTGGGGCTGGGCGACAGCCAGAGCTGTTCCCTGGGAGTGGAGTGGGCCATCCACAAGTGACCGCACAAAGCCAGGGACCTCTCGTACTGGGAGGGAAGTGGGGTGACCATCACGGTCCCCACCATGCAGACCAGGTAGGGATCCATCATTATTTACTGGTCCTTACAAAGCATACTGCTGTACATTGATTTAGCCACTGCAGTCAGAATCGATCGGGAGCAAAGCCTGAGTATTCAGATTTGCCAAGTCACTGCCTGGTTTGCTGGTTGTACAGACTTGATGGGTGAAGAATCTGAAGATCATAACCAAGGATCAGGGTATTTTCTGCAGAGGAGATGTCAGGCCCAGGCACAAACCGAGGGCTCAGCCCCTTGCCTGCCAAGGTGGGGGGGACTCTTGTTCTTTCACTCAAGGAATTTTTACCAAGTCCCCACTGTGCACCAGGACCTATGCTTTACACTGGGTGTTCACCACGAGATGCCACAAAGCCCCTTTTAGCATGAGGATTAATTCTGGTTAAGGAGACCAATGAAGAACTGGAAGTGGGTATATAAAATGACCGCAGTTGTGATAAGAGCCAGGAAGGACAGAAGACAGAGCTAGAGAATCGCAGAGAAGGACTCAATCCTGGGGAGACAGCATCCAAGCTGAGACCTCACAAAGAGAGGGAGCAGTGAGGAGAGCAGGGAAGGGCCTCCCAGAAATGGGGACAGCATGTGCAAAGGCCCAGTGGCGTGGGGAGGGGATGCAGGCCATGGCCCCCCGAAGGACCTGACAGGGACCAGTGTGGCCGCAGCTGGGGTGGAGGGCAGCAGAGGGGAGGAGAGCTTATCACGGCCAAGGCCCCATTTTGATAGGAGACTTGGGGGGTAAAAGGAGATGTCATTTGAGGTGCTTTCAAAGCTTTCCACAAAAATCACATCTTCAAAGGTCTTGACGTGGGGATTTGGTCGGGAGTGGCAGAGTCTGTGTGGGCAGGCCTGGGTCTGGCACAAGTCTATGGGTCCCTTCCTGCATCAGTCACAGTGCTTAGTACCACACAAAGCCCTGTGCACTCGTCCTGACCTGTCGTTCCACCAGCGTGAGCAGACACATGTGCACTGCCACCTCCCTGGGCTTGGCCTAGCAGGTGGCTTTCCACTCTCTGCAAATCCCCAGAGTTGGGGCTGGAGGGTAGAGGGACCACTTGCTGTGTGAGAAGATTCCAGAACTACCTGTGGATTGGATTTTTTCTCCCCCTTCTAGAATTTTTACCTTAGAAATTCATCATTCCCTTCTTTCCCTTTAGGTGACAGACAGTTCTTTCATGTACTGCTGAGAAGATAATTCAGAATTCTGTTTACTCTAATGTGGTTCAAAACATCTGTGGCTAGCATCTGAAAACAGCTCGGCGTGTTAAATGCTGGCAGCCAGAAAGCTTCTGGAACCTTCTCACCAGCTCCCAGACTGCCAGCTGACCCATCAGTCAGTCTGTCTCTGTCTGCATGGAGAGCGGGTTTCTTGGTCTCAGCTCTGCTGGTCCAGGCTCCGTGGGATGGTGTAGGGAGGGGAGTCAGTATTTGACCCGTACACGTGCCGCCTGCCCTACATGTTAAGCTGGACTGAGCGTAAGCACTGCAGGCGGGAAGGAGCCCAACGAGTGCCCTGTCCTCCTGCAGCTTCCAGTCTGACGGGAAGACAGACACCAGAGAGAGACACTCACGGACCATCACCATGGCAACGGGGAGATATCCTAGGCCATCCTGAGACCATTTTATTTCAGGAGACGATGGGGGTCTGGAGCCCTTATGATCTATGGGGAGTGAACAGTGGGAACAAGGAAAGGAGGAAGCAGAGGAGAGGGGGGAGGCCAAGGTCAGAGAGCCCAGAGGGCCAGTCTGTGGCATCCTCACTGGGCAGGTGTCAGGGGTAAGAGAACAAGCCAGGGGTGGTCACACCAGGGACACTGGAGCCAGGCTGGCAGTTGAAGCCGGAGTATGAAGGGAGATCTGGGAAAACATGAGTCATAGACCAATGACCAAAGCAGGTTCCTAAGTGGATCTGGGGCAGGTGGGCAGGTGGGCCAAGATTCCTGTACCCAGGGCCCCATGGGGGGCAGCCCTGCCACCTCCACAGCCTCAAGTCTTGCTGTTGCCCCCTCCTCTGTGCATTCCCAACCACAGGACTTCCTTCCAGGTCCCCGAATTCTGTGCTGCCTCCTACAGCAGGGCCTTGCTCATGCTTTCCCACTCCCCAGAGCACATGCATTGTCTTTCCAGTCTCAGAGCAATTATCACCTCCTCCAGGAAGGCCTCCCTGCCCTCTCCTTCCCCAGAGCTAACTCAAATCCTCCTATTATCCCCTCTTACAGCCCCAGGCACCGCCTCTCCCTTATGTGTGTTCCCATTGACATTTTACCACATACATCGATTTTTTTAAAAAAAAAATTATCTGTCTTTCCTATTAGAATTAAGCTGCTTGAAGACAGGCAGAGACCACATCTAGTTTTGCTCAACATGGAATCTGTGTCATCAGAGTAAAGTCAATGTATTTTAAAGGATGAATATTTAAACAAGTGATGGCAGGACTCAGACCACAGAGGGGAGGGGGTAACCAATCCCTGTGGTGGGGTGGGTGGGAGAGGGTAAGAGCCTTAAATCACCCTGTGAAAATCACCCTAATCCCAGACTCAAGAATTAGGCCTTGAATGAGCTCTTCTTCACATTGCTTAGAATAGAACAACTTCACTGAATTTGAGAAAACTAAGATGAACGATTTAGCATTTTATGCATAAACCATCAGGTAATACAAAACTTTGAGCTTGACTTTGTAAAGAGTTTTGAATGTGAAAAACTAGCATCAAAATGCAGAGAAGTGGCTTCCCAGCTCCTGAGCACATGCCGCGTCACACTTTGGGCAAGTTTCTCCTGGTGCCACGGGACAGGGGTGTTAGGATCAAAGCTGTGTGTCACCACCACCCCTACCCAGCTGATGTCCTTATTCCACCCATAACTTCAGGAAAAGTCTCCATGTCTGAACACACAGTAGGCAATGCCAGGAAAGAACTCTTCAGCCTGTGTCCATCCCCTGTCCCCTCCAAGGGCACACCAGGATGGAACATCAGGAACCAAACCACCTAGTCCAGATCTGCTGTGACCCCAGAGTCACCTGTATTCTCCAAAATTTGGGGCAAATGAGGTCCACTACAAAGCCAAAGCCCACCAGGTATTTATCCTGCACTAAATATCAATGCATCTCCAAATCTGGTGGTGACTGACAGAGCCATGGAAACTTCCAGAGTGGGATCTGATAGGAAATGATCTGAAAGCATGAACGGAGGATGCTCTAGCCAGTGATTCCCAAGATACTTCTGAAAAACATATACTCCTGGAGGCAAAAAAGAAAGGGACATGAGTGTCAATGCAGTTTGTATGGTTTTCATTCTGTTTAGACGTGTGTCCACCGTGTGCTGTGCCCTAGCAATGAGAGTTGCCTGGTGGCAGGTGCTGCCCCAACCCTGTACTCACTGTCACTCAGGGGAGAGGCTGAACCAGGCACATGACAAAGGCCTTTCTCTCAAACATTCCCAAAGCCTGGGTGCCTTGACAATTGTGAGGTTCAAGTAGGGAGGAGGATGCCAAAAAGGAGAAGAGAGATCAGAGAGGGATGGGGGGGCCACTTGAGAAAAACAAAGCCACAACCTTTCCTTTACCAGCACCCAGCACCTTCCCAGGCTGACCTCCAGTGAATACCTGCCTCCGCTTGTGCTGGCAAACTAAAAACCTCTCTGCCTCTGCTGTCATGGCCCATGTGTGGTCAAAGCTTAAAGCCCATTTATGACTACATAGCTAAACAAAAGAATCACATGTAAATGAATGCATAGATGAATGAGGAGTGAACCAAGATGAGTGGAGGGATGATGGATGGATGGATAGATGGGTGGTGGATAGATAGATGGATAGTTAGATGCATGGATGGATGGATGGATGGATGGAGAGATGAAGGATAAATGGCTCTTTCAGCTTCCAACAAAACATTGACTAGTCCTGCCTTGGAATCTGTCAGCTGAAAATGAACTGAAAACCAACCTTAATCTTTCCAGTGGAATAATTTCTATCATAGACCATCTAAATATTGGGATTTTCTAATGTAGATGAAGGCACAGTAAAGCGTCCCTCCTTCAGTTCATTTATGCCTCAACACTTTCCTTTGTCTCTTCCTTCTGCTCCCTTGGGTCTCTGATGAAGTGTCCCCTGCTCAGAGAGACCTTTCCTGACCACATGACCTGATTTGTTAGCCCACCCTATTGTGTTCTCCATTTATTCTTCTTTGTAATTCGTGTGGTTCCCTGCTTTGTGCAATCTCTTAATTTACTATTGTTCATTTTGCATCACCCCTGTTGTTGGTGAGTGTGGACTTTTTCCTTTTTCTCCTGCTGCATCCACAGCTACTGCCCTGATCAGTGCCCAGTAGACCATGGTAGACAACACAGGTTCATGTATTAAATGCATACAAATACTGTCTGGATGTAAGATTGCTGGTGTTTATGGTCGGGAGATGGGGTAAGATTCAGTTCTTCTACCTGTTATTTGAGTTACCTTAAAAAAAATCATTTTTATGGGCCTCTGAGCACTGTGTTAGGTGTTATGTATACAGCTGACAATGGAACATGCACAATCCCCCCCCTCTTATGGAGATCAGTTGCAGTTCCTATGAACACTGGTTTCCTCAAGTGGGGATGATAACTGCTGCATATGTCTCCATGGTGTGGGAGGGTCAGTTGAAATGATATGAACACACTTAGCAGACAAGGCATTGGACGAATGTTATATTAGAAAGGAGAATACCATGTAGGGCTCTTTGGCTGCAAGTGACAGAAACAGAGTCTGACTGATATAAACAGAAATGGAATTTCATGGAAAGGGATTTGTGCGCTCACAAAATGATATAGAGCTTGAGGATCGGGACATCTCTGGAGGTCAGAGGAGCAGGAATCTTTTAATTATATCAACAACTTCTCCGAAAATGAATGAAGCTGGCCACTTTTTCCTTTCTTCTGTAATTCCGTTCAGCTCAAGAGAGCAAGGCTAGTGGGCTTGGTGTGCCTTCCAGCCAGCTCTGACTCATCCTGACTGCCTCATGGCAAAGAGGTGTTAGTTTTCCCAAGGAAACTGGGGTTGCTGCTGTCCAAAGAAAAGGGGGGTGGTGCCAGAAGGTTAAGAAACAACTGTCCACTGTAGAAGTCATGTCAAACCAATTCTTGCCAAAAGTTCTGTCAAAACACTCATTTTCCAACAATTCTCACAGGGTCTTGACATAGGATTATCAAATATATTGAAGCAACAAGTTTTATCTGTTTCTTTTTTCACATTTAAAATTTAACAGAAGTTACAGAAAATACAAGGCTCTACTAGTTGAGGGGAGGTGGACTTCCCCGGAAGAAACTTAGGAAATCCCATACAGAACCTAATAGTGTGGAAACATCCTTAAACAATACTGGAAACTCAGATGCTATAGAAAAGGCAGAAAAGAGAGTCATACCTGGCTACCTTAAAATTGAAGAGTTTTTATATGGCAAGAGCCTTTAAAAACAATGTCAATAGATAAATGGAGGATTTGTAAAGGGAAAAAAAAATATATATATATATATGAATAACATATAGTAGACAATGGGTTAATAGTTATACACAGGCCTCTTATGAAAAAGGACAAGAAAAAGAAACAACGTAGTAGAAAACTAACAAAAGGATCTGAATAGGTAATTCACAAGAGTACACCCAAATGGCCAGAAAGCCTATGGACAAAGAAAAACCTCAATCTCACTAGTCATCAGGGAAATGCAAATTAAAGTTACAATGAGCTATTCCTTTACACCCTTCAAACTAGAGATAATTCAGTAGAGTAATAGCACCTGCAGTGATGCTATGGACAAAGAAAAACCTCAATCTCACTAGTCATCAGGGAAATGCAAATTAAAGTTACAATGAACTATTCCTTTACACCCTTCAAACTAGAGATAATTCAGTAGAGTAATAGCACCTGCAGTGATGGAGACAAGGGAAGGAGAGCTTTAATGGCTCCACAGGGCTGGTAGAGATGTGTCTGAGCCCCAGTAATGGGAAGATGACTGCAGCTATTAACTCCGGAAGATGAACAGAAGAGCGGAAATGTAAATCGGATGTCTGCCCCTTTCTTCTCATGCTCATGAATGCGGGCTGCACATCTTTAACCTTGATCGTTTAGGAGAAAGTCATTTTTGGCAGATTTCAGGCACCCATACATATTTGCCAAACGATGTCTTGTGCTTTGGATTTTTTAGGGCACATGTGTAGAGGCTGTCTTTGCGGATGGCACGGCAATAGCTAGAAACCTCTCCGTGACACCAGGGATAACAGCGTCATGACTCAAGTAAAATCAGATCCCACCTAACCCTGACACCGTCAGACTCATCCTCCGTAAGCAAGCCGGTGCTCAGGGCTTCCCCTGAGTTAAGGTGACCCGAGGGTCTTGTTGTCAACCCTCTCTGCAGGAAGTCGGAATGGCATTGGGTGTGTCTGCTGCTCCCTGTATCCTGACCTTTCTCCTCCATGGGCTATACTCCACCCACTTAAGACACATTCATATTTACCTGAATGCCCAAACTGCTATCCCTGCTGTTCCCTCACGACACTACCCTTGGTTTCTCCTTGGCACTTCCAAACTTCTCAAACGTGCAGCCTCCACCTGTTATCTCAATCGTTTCTGTCCATACATTCATCACTCCTTACAACTTACATCTCGGTACATGCATCCAGGTGCTCCCTGGGAGCCCACCTACGGTTCCCTCTTGTCTCCATCCCATGCCCATGGCCCCACCATTGTCTTCTGTGACCTTCAAAGCATGTGGTCCAAGAGCATGGCCTGCTCATCACCGCTATATCACACATCACACATCACACCTAGCACTCAGCGAGTACTGTTTGTTGATTGATGAATGATTAAACAAAGGAACAAAGACATGTACAGATGAGAGTGAATAGAGAATTCCCAAACAAAGGGCCTGGCTAAATCTCCTCTATCTAAAATAGGATAGAGGGGAATATTTGGAGGCTCTTTTTCTAATTGATAATTTTAAAAATATCTTTACACTTCTGTCCACAGTTTCCCAAAAAATGAAGATGGGGAAAGGGATAATTCTGGGTCAGCTTTACAGAAGTAAATTCTGACCCTGTTACAATAGTGACCTATTTTCACAATTAATTCTGTAATACATTTGCTCCGGCTGAAGTTTGCTTTAAGAAAATGTGCTACAGATGAAATCAGAAAGGCATATTAGGAGATATCTACTACTTTGCAGACCCTCTGGAACCATGGATACCCCTGTCTACAGATGTCGTAAGCCGGGTCTGTGAACTAACCTGATCAGGACCTCTGCTCATTATCCACCCATCCATGCCTTCATTCAGGAAAGATTTATCAAGGGCTTACTATGTGCCAGGCACCGTGAACCAGATGATGAGAACTCCCGCCTAGATCCTAATAAGTAGAACCCCACAATGGATGATATAAAGACACAACAATTCCTTGAGCTTGTTAAGACTAGTGAACAAGATACGATGTAGTGTGTGGGGGGAGGGGAAAGGAAGGGGAGAAAGAGGAACAGGTAAAGGGACACAAAAGTCAACTTCAATGTATATTGAGTAGTTAAAATAAGAAAAATTCTATCTCAGGAATAGAATAGAGGACAAGCCAACTGTACAGTTTTTAATCCAATTTTGCCAAATAATTTTGGTTTATGCTAGATATGAATGATAAAAATAAATGTTACTGTTATGAAGGGTCAGTGTGTATTTAAATAAATGACTGGTACCCTGGAAAAAATAAAAAATAATAGAAAATAAAGTAAAATAAAAATTATAGCGTGTTAGATGGCAATAATAGCCCAAGGAGGAAAGAGAAGAAGAGAGAATGGGTATAGGATGTGCACTTGTTGATAGGGTTCCCAGACAGCTGTCACTGACGTGTTAGATGGCAATAATAGCCCAAGGAGGAAAGAGAAGAGAGAATGGGTATAGGATGTGCACTTGTTGATAGGGTTCCCAGACAGCTGTCACTGAGAAAACGTCATTTGACTTGAAGGAGGAAAGAGCCGAGGGCAGATGGGAAGCCTCATCCCAGCTGGCGGTGGGACTGAGCTCTTGTCCTGCTTTGCCAGCTGCAGGATGCTGCGGCTGGTTTGTCTATGGCACCTGAGCTTTGGTCTCCACCAGTTAGATCTCCCCTGCCTTCTGCTATGTCAGCCTGCCTCAAAGACAAGGGCCACTCTGGGTAGCTCTCCAGTGTCCACAGGAACTAGAATTTTGTCTGAAGGTCAGCCACATGCTGGGGCACCATCATCCTGCCAGGTCCTTTTCAGCTCCTTCCAGGGCAATGGATCCTGCTCCTCTGTGTTCTGCCACTGGCTACAGAACTGAGATAAACAGACTAATGACAAAGGACTACAACATGGCCCAGTGGACTTTGATCTCACTTCCATTGCCTCCAGAACCTATTCAGGTGAGAGAGCCAGGACCCTTTGGCCATGTCTGTTTAGACAATTTGTCTTCCACATGGGTTTAGATGAAGTGGGTCCCATTTCCATCTTCCCACCCCAAACAGCCCCCAAATGGGGAGGAAAAAGACCTCACATGCCATGTTCCCAGTCTCCCTGTAATTAGGCACACTTCCCTTAAATGTGTGCACATCCATCGCCACAAACACAGCCTCAAAGGCAATCCTGGCTGCTACCTCTGTTCCCAGGTAGGGCAGGGTGGAGCAAGGTTCGCACAGGTAGGAAGATGTGGAGGCAGAATTGGGACTCAGATGACCTGGTCTCGAGGTCTATGGTCTCAACCACCCTGCTGGGTTGCCTGCTGGAAGCAGGAACCAAGTCTCTCTGGAGGGTTGTAGTATCTTTCATGCATGGCATAATGCCTGGCATATGGTAGTTGCATCATCAACATTTGTTGAATGAAAGGAGGAGGGAGGGAGCATGGTAGGAAGGGAGAACAGGACCTGCTGAGGCCTCAGTCCTCATGCTCAGAGCGAGAGACACGGCTAACCCAGAAAACCCAGACAGACGCTCCCAGATCTGCTCATGCATTAGTCAAACCCATAACTTACTCTTAACTTATCCACAGGTCATAAAGGTGAGGTGGCATTCCCTTCCATATCTGAATTTCATGCATAAAATTTGCATGCATCATAACCTGTGCCAGATGCTTACAGGTGACAGACTTAAGGCTCACCTCCTTCTGAAGAGCACACAAAGTCACATCCCCAGGTTACTGGAGAGAAACCCACTGACTGCCAGGGCAGACATTCTACTTTCTCACATCCTTCACCACTGAGCAATTGAAAAGGAGCCACGGGGCTGCTCTGAGAATCTGCTTCCCGGTTCAGGCCCTAGTTTCTCCAGGTGTCGTGAATTAGTAGAGACAGGTATTCTTGGGGCTGGGAAGCTCTGCTTTGTGGAGAAAGCTCAACATATGTCACTTTGTGAATCCTTGTCCATGGTGCTTGAGAAAGGAAGTACTTATGAAGGCAGAAGCTCTTCCAACAAGATCCGACTGATCCCCCCAACACAGGCTCACACACAGACTTTTGGAGCCTCACGTGTTAGAGAACAAGCAAGGAAGGGATAGAGTGGTCACCGTGGTCCTAGAGGTGGCCTTTGAGAGCTCCAGGATTAAGGTGACATTAAGAAAGAAAACTTCTGTCCTGCAAAGCTCAAGAGAGGCGAAAGCCTCGGCACACAATGAATGACCCCTTTGCGATCCATGGGG
>NW_007729214.1:59197-64035 GCF_000696425.1 Galeopterus variegatus | reverse complement strand
CTGGTCACCGTGGTCCTAGAGGTGGCCTTTGAGAGCTCCAGGATTAAGGTGACATTAAGAAAGAAAACTTCTGTCCTGATCAAAGCTCAAGAGAGGCGAAAGCCTCGGCACACAATGAATGACCCCTTTGCGATCCATGGGGAGCCTGGATGTCAGGTTAAGCAGCTCGGTGCGAATCCAGCGCCTCCACGTCCTTGATCTGGCACCCTAGTCAACCTCTCTGAGTCTCAACTTCATCGTCTTTAATCTAGGAATAATAATATGTATCCCAGAGCAATTTGAAAACTTAAATGAGAAAATAATTAAAAGTATGAGTTCGTGACCACTGTGGTACTTCATCATCTTAGCTGATATACACAGCAATGGGTATTACTCCTTTATAAATGTTTTTCAATCCATCTGATAAAGAAGAAGGTCTCAGTTTCAGGTTAGCATATCTTTGACACCTCGCATTTACTCATTTATCTTTTCAATAAAGAGAGAGCACACCTTGGGCTCAGAACCTTCAGCAATTAATGATATCTAGCTGAAATGTATTCACTTTTTATTGTATTCATCGCTTCTGTTATCTCCTATAAATGAAACTAGCTTTCCATCTATGGTACCAGTTCCTTTTAAAATAAATTCATTTCAGCTTAAAAAGGCAACTAAGAGAAGACAAGAAGCGAATAATAATAGAGGTACTGCTTAGATACGGCTAAATTGTGAGGGTGCATTTGGTGCCAGGTGGATTTGGCCAAAACCTCTGGAGAAGTAAAGGGCTGAGACTGGGGGATGCAGACGGTGGCAATTCATTTGGTGCAGTGCCTGACACGTGGGACCTGGTATCGCTCACACATGTGCATGTGAGGGGGGAGGGAGAGGGTCACACTTCAGGGCAGGATGTTGCCTCAGGGACATGGGGGACGGGCTTCAGCATCCCATAGCCTCCTGCCACCTCCTTGAGCTGCGGCAACTGAGCAGGTAAAAAGTCTCCTCAGCAGACCCCTTGCCGGTGGGTTCTGGATGTAAATAGGACCCTGGCTAGAGGTAAGATGGGAAAGGTAGGCAGGGTCATCGCCTGCCACTTCATCTGTTTTCATTTTCTTGCCGGCAGCAGGTCAGGGGGCACTATGTTGCNAAACTAGCTTTCCATCTATGGTACCAGTTCCTTTTAAAATAAATTCATTTCAGCTTAAAAAGGCAACTAAGAGAAGACAAGAAGCGAATAATAATAGAGGTACTGCTTAGATACGGCTAAATTGTGAGGGTGCATTTGGTGCCAGGTGGATTTGGCCAAAACCTCTGGAGAAGTAAAGGGCTGAGACTGGGGGATGCAGACGGTGGCAATTCATTTGGTGCAGTGCCTGACACGTGGGACCTGGTATCGCTCACACATGTGCATGTGAGGGGGGAGGGAGAGGGTCACACTTCAGGGCAGGATGTTGCCTCAGGGACATGGGGGACGGGCTTCAGCATCCCATAGCCTCCTGCCACCTCCTTGAGCTGCGGCAACTGAGCAGGTAAAAAGTCTCCTCAGCAGACCCCTTGCCGGTGGGTTCTGGATGTAAATAGGACCCTGGCTAGAGGTAAGATGGGAAAGGTAGGCAGGGTCATCGCCTGCCACTTCATCTGTTTTCATTTTCTTGCCGGCAGCAGGTCAGGGGGCACTATGTTGCCAGTCAGCTGCATTCCAACCTCCATAAACCAGTCGGGGGGTGGGGGAGGGTGTTGAGATGCAGATGTGCTGGTGGCCACAGAAAGCACAGGTGCTTTGCAGGCAGCGATGTCCAGTGGTGGCCTTCCTGGCTGTGGTGGTTAGCGCTGCCCCGGCAGGCCAACCGTGTAGTGTTCAGGAGGCATTCCGGGGCCCTTCTCAATTCTTTCAAGAATGACTTGTAAGCATCTGAGTTCCCAGCCCTGAATGCCTTCCTGCCTAAACCAGCAGAGGAGATCTGTGTCACAACTGAACCCTGACAGCCACCCCTAGCCCTCTGCCTTGCACATGGCAGGCAAGACAAAGGACAGAATTATCACAATGTCAACCTTCTGGGCCCCGTTATTTATTTGTAATGATTTACAGCATCTGACCTGTCCTTTTACTGCCCACAGGAACTCCTCATGTAGGTTCTCTTAACCTTCCTGGCCATGTCCACGAGGCAAACCCAGACCAATTAAAGCCACCAGGAGTCATGTACTCACCTAGTCCAACTAAAAAGGATCAACAGTGCATCTCCTGCCATCCCTGAGGGTGTATGTTGGAGATGCCACGGAAGATATTGGATTTTCTTTTACAATAACTTTTCTAGCCTTTACCCTTTCCCCCAAGAAATTTTAAAACCCCTATTATAAGTTAAAGGGTGACATGATGTTTCACAAAGAAAATGTACATGTAGGCATAGTTGCAATTTAAAAAGAGAGGTAGAAAGAGAAAGAGAGGGAGAAATGGCTAGAATGCAAAAGACTAATATATCTTCTAACACTATCAGAATTACCCCCGACCCTACTCTGCTTTAATTAACTTTTCCTGGACAAAAATATGGGAGTAACCCAACCAGCAGAGGAGATCTGTGTCACAACTGAACCCTGACAGCCACCCCTAGCCCTCTGCCTTGCACATGGCAGGCAAGACAAAGGACAGAATTATCACAATGTCAACCTTCTGGGCCCCGTTATTTATTTGTAATGATTTACAGCATCTGACCTGTCCTTTTACTGCCCACAGGAACTCCTCATGTAGGTTCTCTTAACCTTCCTGGCCATGTCCACGAGGCAAACCCAGACCAATTAAAGCCACCAGGAGTCATGTACTCACCTAGTCCAACTAAAAAGGATCAACAGTGCATCTCCTGCCATCCCTGAGGGTGTATGTTGGAGATGCCATGGAAGATATTGGATTTTCTTTTACAATAACTTTTCTAGCCTTTACCCTTTCCCCCAAGAAATTTTAAAACCCCTATTATAAGTTAAAGGGTGACATGATGTTTCACAAAGAAAATGTACATGTAGGCATAGTTGCAATTTAAAAAGAGAGGTAGAAAGAGAAAGAGAGGGAGAAATGGCTAGAATGCAAAAGACTAATATATCTTTTAACACTATCAGAATTACCCCCGACCCTACTCTGCTTTAATTAACTTTTCCTGGACAAAAATATGGGAGTAACCCAGCCCAGGCCCTGCTTAGCCTATTCATTCCTCCGTAGTGACCGCTGCATCGGCTCCACCAGGTCAGATTCGTGATTGCAAGTCCCCAGGAAGTCTGTTGCTGCCGCAAACACATTTCCCAAGCAGTGCATTGTTATTTATTTCAGCTCGCGTTTGCTTCTCGCTGCAGTTTCTATCTGCAATGAAGGCCTGGCTGTTCGCTCAGGTGGGGAACTCAATACAAAGTTAATCACTGAAGAGAAAGAAAATGAGGAAGCCTGGCGATGCTCCGGGGCATTTCTTCTAAAACACATTTCAAGGCAACTGGAGCCAAGCAAGAAAGGCTCAATGGCACGAAGGCACCCTTTGGCAAGGGAATGGGTGGTCGGGCCACCCGCCTGCCAGCTCGACCAGGCAGAGACAACGCCCGGGAAGAGAAGTGCCAGGAACCTGGGACTGCTTCCCACGCTGTCGCTGTTAAGGCGCCCTGACTCCTTTTAATCTGTGTGTTCCTTTTCTCTTCGCACTTTAGGAACTGCAGGGGCAGAGAAATCTGGCTGTTAGTTTTCAATATAATTGGACTTGGTCGCGGTGTGCGTAATATCCTCCTTGCTTGCACTGGGAGCTTCATCTTGAGGTGCCTGTGGCTCTGGTGGGGCCACTGGGAACTGTGTACATATATTTCCTGTCCAGGGAAGCAGTGCACTTTTGACAGGCTCAATCAGAGACACAAAAGCCTAGACAATCTGGGAGTGAACGTGGCCGGCCACAGGTTGGCTGTTCCATCCTTCCTTTCTCTGGACCGTGCAAGGATTTTATTTTTATTTATTTATTTATTGAAACATAATTGGTTGTACATATCTGTGGGGTGCAGTGTTGAATATCCACACCTATGTGCAGTATGTGATGCTCAAATCAGGATAATTAGTATATTTAACATTACACAAGGTGATCTTTCTTGTGGACTTTTGCTAATTCACAATGCAAAGATTTTAAATAGTGCTGGGCAATCCGAATGAGTAAAGTTGTCATTTTAAGCCACATTCTTCATCAGGTTGCAAGCCATTATTCTACCAAAATGGATTTAATTGTTGTTCATACTTGGCATGATAACAATGGAACAGTGAAAATATCAGTGCTCAAAAACTATCTCTGCATTTTTTAATGCTCTGAATGGGCATCCCCAATGTTTTTAGTGCCTATCACAAATTTCTCACTGCCCCTTCATGTCAACAGTGTACAGCAGAGATGTGGACAGCTGCAGAGGGAAGGTTTGCAGAAGTTGCTGTGAGGAAGGACTTTGAGACAACTGCATCCACAGGATGATTCCAGCGACTTGGCACTGGGAAACTCAGAATGGGAGAATTCATCATACTTCAGGAGCTCATCTACCCCACAAGCCCCACAAGCCCAGTGCTTTGTATATAGTGGGCACTCAATTAATATGTGTGAATGAATGAAATAATCAATAGTCAATAATCTGTACCCCTGGCTTAATGCTAGGTGTGAAGGACATCTGAGATGGCCCTAAGTGCCACACTTGAGTCTGCTTGGACTAAACATGAAGAAACCAGATTTTGTCTCCAATGTATCATTTGGCATTAAAGAATCCTCTCCTGTAGCAAAACTCTGAGGTTCACTTTGAATCTTTGGGTATTCCAGCCACTCTCTGTATTTTCTTTTTTTTTCTTTTTTTTTTTTTTTTTTTTTTTTTTT
>NW_007729214.1:54357-58295 GCF_000696425.1 Galeopterus variegatus | reverse complement strand
GCGGGAGCGCCACCACGCTCCCAAGCGGCACACTGTAGCAGTGCGCCACCAGGCCGGCCCCTCTCTGTATTTTCAATGTATTGGTTTTCCCTATGCTAGAATGAGCTCTTTGGAATTTCCTTCATCTGCCATGGTACTTTTTCTCCCCTACAACCACCTCTCCTCTATAGTCCACAAAGCCCCACTGAACCAGGACCCTCCTCTAAGAGACTTTCCCTGGTGGCATAAGGTAAAGTGAATGATACTCTGGGGTCCAGGCTGGAACCCTGAGCACCTACACCCCAGCTGTGTGATCTCTTCCTTTTGTGATTATCCCCAACCTCTTTTATCTCCCCTACCTCCAAAATTCCCCAGCCTCAAGATCCTGCCATTTGGCATGGTTTACAAGGTCCTTCACTTACATCTCATGTGTCCAGCTGAGTGAGAAAAGAGCCACCAGAGGGTTAGAGGCAGAGTGCTATGATCCTACCTATCTTTTGATAGCTCACTCTGGCTGCTGTGTAGACCATGAGGGAGAGGCCGGGGGCAAGGGCAGGGCAGTGTGGGAGGCCAACACCGTGCTCCAGGTGGAAGCCACGTATGGGCTAGAAGTCACACAGGTGGATTCTCCACACATGCTGAAGGTTGAGCTCACAGGCATCCTGATGGATTAAATGTGATGGGGTAAGAGAAGGATGACTTGAGCGTGACCCATGTTTCCAGTTGGAGCACCTAGAAGGACAGTGTTTAAATTTACTACGATGGGAAAGACTTCAGAAGAGAAAGTTTTGAGTGAGAACTATGTTCCAGACATGCCAGGTCTGAGATGGCTCCTAGACACACAGGTGCAGATGAGAGTGGTATTTAAGCCTTGAGACTCGGAGACCACCACGGGGGTGGGTGTAGACAGAGACGAGGTCCACAGACGTAGCACTGGGATATTCTAATGTTTAGAGAGATGAGAAAGATCTGATGACAAATGGAGGAAAATCTTAGAAAGACTAGCCATGAGTTAGAAGAAAAACTAAGAGAAAAATAATGTCCCCAAAAGCAAATCGAGGAAGTCTTTCAAAAAAGGGGAAGGAATGTTTAACGTGCAGTGCTATTGAGAGTGGACCACGGGAGTTAGCAATGCAGAGGTCCCTGGAGGTCCTGAGGAGCCCTATTTAGGTGGAGGGGTAGAAATGAATGCATGACTGTAGAGATTCCTGAGACACTGCGGGGAGAGGAAATGGGGCAATGAACACTGAGACCACTTTCCATGTGTCTTATTGTAAAGGATTGAGGAGAAATGGGACAATGAGGGAAGAGGAATTGTAGCCAAGGGAGGTGTTTGGTGTTTGCTTGAGACAGGAGATATTTCAGCGTATTTGTATGGATGGAGAAAAGGCAATACTGGAGAATATGCAAAGGAGAAAACTGCTGGGTAGCTGTGTCTCAGCGGGCACGAGGGGTGGATTCCAGGGCACAGATGGGAAGCGTGGCCCTGGAGAATAGCGGGGACAGGGGGAAGGTGAGTTTGGGGGTGCACGTGGGGTGGGACTATATCAAAATTCTCAGAATGTTTCTGTTTTCTCAATGAAGCAGGAAACAAGGTCAAGAACCAGAAATTAATGCAGCGAAAGAGGTGGGACGGCTTGAGGAGAAGAACGGGTGCGACATCCCAGGTAGTGAGTAAGTGGAAGATCTCAGACAGTTAATAATACATGGAATAAGTAGAGGAGTGAAGAGACTAAGGGGTGATGTAAGACTGATGGGCAGAACCGAAGGCCCATCTGTGGTCCCTCATTTAAAATAAATACAGAGCATTGATTGGGTGGTTGGTTTGTTTGTCAACTTATTTGCTTAGAAGCATTTACCTGCCTTGGTGCAACCAGGAGTAAGTGGTGCATTGGGCTTTGCCACATTAACACAGCAAAAGGGTGGGAGACAACTCAGAGCGTGTTCTAGGGGGTGGTCCTAATGCCGCGCCGTGGAGCACAGGGTACGTAGGAAGGGCAGTGAGAATGCAGAGGGGACTGGGAGCTGAAAGGGCCCTGAGGATGTAGGTCATGAGGAAGTTGACGAATTGCTGGAGATGGGGCGGGGGCGGACCTTGGAAAGGAAGATGGGCAGTTTTCAAGACAGCGCTTATACGGGGGTGCAGGGAGGACGGCGGTGATTCACAGCCTTGGCCACTCAGTGAAGTCAACGGCAGAGTTTTAAAACACTGATGCCTGGATCCCATCCCTACAGATGCTGATAGAACAGTTCTGGGGCACAGCCTACATATTGGAATTGTCTAAAGCTCCCCAAGGTTAAGGACCAATGTTCTGGAGTATGACCAGTGGAATTCAATGGCTGAGATAGGAAGAAATACAAGATTTTTGCAGAGAAGAGGTCGAAGAACTAAAAAGAAATCACCAGTATGCCAGGAGTCGTGTGGAGAGAGGGTCTTTTCCCTGCAGGCATGAGGGGAGGGATGGGGCATCTGTGGAGGACATCAAGGTGGGGTAGTGGGTGGTCTCGTCTGAGAGATGAGCTTCAAAGTGAGAGGTGGGTGCAGTTCAGGAGAAGGGCGGGATGCCCTACCCGTCATTCAGCAAAGCCAGAGTTCATCAGTCACTTTCCAGTATGGCCAGAAGCAACGTCATCACAGAAGTAAATAAAATGTTGTCAACATGGTCCAAGCCCCAAATGCAGTCGGGGAATCATACCCCCTCCAGAGAAGCGACCACTTTAGTGATCTCTCATCACAGACTCTCCCAGCCGGCTCTGAGCATTGACTGAAAATCAGTCTCAGAGAGCTCTGATGGGACCGAGTGTCCATTCCACTCAGTGGTGGGTCTTTTCCTTCCAGCTTCCATACCATCTGTAGACAAAAGTCAATAGCCTGGCACTGGTGCTGGATCACCTGCTCCCATCACATCCCGGTGCCGGGAGACACTTCCATGGGTCTCCAGCTGGGCACGCCAAGAATGCAAGGGCTTTCACACTCTACCTAGACCTTTCTGGGTTGATTAGCAGCAAACAGCCTCAAGGGTGGATGCTACCTCCCTCTGGGACAAAGCAACCTTGCTTATCGCTTACTAGAATAGCAGTGGATTTCCCAAGTTCAGTGTTCCTCAGCTGGGATGCCAACCCTCTGCATCTGCAGCAGCCACCTGGATCCCCTAGGAAGCCCCCATGGGACTGGGTGGGGAGAGAAACTAGGGCACATGGGATGCCTGTGCTGCTGGCTGCATTTGAGTCTCTAACCTGGGATGGGGGCGGGGGTCTCCTGTCTTCCCAGCATCCATGAAACATCCCTGTAAGTAGTGCAAAATCTCACACCCTGACAATCAACTCGGAGAACATGGGTGACCACTTCATCTCTCTGTGCCCAGTTCTCTCAGCTGTCAAAGAGAGAAAAGAACAATACCCGCCCCATAGGAGCACTATAAGGATTAAAGGAGATCCTAAACTATGTCCGTAGCTCCGCGCCAGGACACAGGCAACTAATGAAAGCCTAGGAAATGTTAACAGTGTTATTCTTACTAGTGTCATTGGCTACGATATGCTAATGATGATGTCATAGCAAGACACAGGGTAAAAAGATGCTTTACATGTTTTTCTCTTTTACTCTAGGTCTGTGATCTTCATCCAGGTCAGCTTAAGGCAGCCAGTTCACAAAAGAAACACACAGAAAAGGGTAAAAATCAGGCAATAATCACTTCTACCTGTGTCTCAGAAATTTTCTAAGAGACCTTGAAATAGTTGGTACGTCCCATGGTTTTAGAGCTCAGTACAAAAATGCCAAAGCCCAAAGGGGAAAGAGATCATTGTATGACTGATACATCTTTTTCAAAGGCAAGGGGGAAAAAAAAGCCAATCTTTGTTCTCTGACCTTCCTCCCCTCTTAGGTTCAACATGTTTTCCTGTTTATATCTGCATCACCGGCCAGCACTAGCCTCTCTTGCCTTCAGAATTTCACCATTATA
>NW_007729214.1:29573-53889 GCF_000696425.1 Galeopterus variegatus | reverse complement strand
AGAGATCTTGAAATAGTTGGTACGTCCCATGGTTTTAGAGCTCAGTACAAAAATGCCAAAGCCCAAAGGGGAAAGAGATCATTGTATGACTGATACATCTTTTTCAAAGGCAAGGAAAAAAAAAAAGCCAATCTTTGTTCTCTGACCTTCCTCCTCTCTTAGGTTCAACATGTTTTCCTGTTTATATCTGCATCACCGGCCAGCACTAGCCTCTCTTGCCTTCAGAATTTCACCATTATGTACTTGCTCTGATGACTTCCAGATTTCCTATTGGCTTGGGCTTCTCAGCCTATTACTGTATCACCTGGAGGCCTTTCCCAACCAGAGCCCTGCACCTGCACTCACCAAGCACGGACAGCCCCATGCTCCAGTACCATCCCCATAGGTCCTAGAAATGAGTTTCCCTGTGCCACATCTCCTGCAGCTTTGCTAGGTCAAAGCCAACACGCAGACTTACATCAGGGGCTAATGTATTCTCACAGAGCACCCTTGCATCTTTGAAAGGAGCTGCCGGTCTCTGCAGTGCATTTGCCTGGTGAACCTCATTAAACAGTCTCTGGGGTTGGACCCAGAGATCAGTTTTTTTGAAATCCTCAGGTGATTCCAGCACGCAGCCAAGCCTGAGAAGCCCCACATTGTCCAGGAGGAGAGCGGGCTATTGGCAGCATAAAAGCAGAAGCTTTCTGGCATTTATTTGTATACCTCTAGCACCTGCCCAGCAGACAGAAAGCACGTAGCCAACAGCATGTTTATTGAGTGAGTCTTCAATGGTATCAAGTGATTTAGGAAATGAAGGGAAAGAAGAAGACACCACTTTGTACCCCTTTCAATGCCAGAGTGGGCTTCCTGGCCTGCCCACACCCAGGATCGAACCAGTGTCTACACACCTCTGCCAACTGAACCATGACCCTCTTTATACTCAGAGAGAAGGGCCAGTTATTTTGGAGACCCCATAGCTCCTTTCCTGAGCTTTGTTGCTCTCAAAAAGGCAGGGCAAAGGCATTCAAAAGATGGGAAACAAGCAACTTTAAAATGCACCCCCTCATTTGGTTCTATATCCCTAAATTAAATTTCAGTGGCTTGCTAGGAAAATGTGTTCTTTTATTGCTTCCATAAATCGCTCATTTCAATGCTATATGTTTCCTTTTTATTATAGGAAGAGCTAAAAAAAGTTAAATAATCTACATAAGCTATATTTTACTTTTGAAAAGGTGTTGCCTTCTAACTAAACACAGGTGAGACAGTCTTTGCAAGCAAAATATGCCCCTTTTGGTGCATGAGTATACAGGTGGTGGGACATGCCACTTTAATCACAAGAGGCCAATTGACTGTCACATGGGGACAGTAGGGTGCCTGATAGGCAGGCTAGTAGCTTCCCGCATCTCATCTTCCCTCAATACTCCCCCTTTTTCTCCACAGGAGGTGAGTTCCCATGTGTTTGGGATTATTTTTTAAAATTGGCCAAAAGGAAAGTCCTCTGGAAATTGCCCTCTAAGGAACAGACTAAGAAGGAAAAAGATATATATACATATATATTTCCTTTCTCTTGGACACTCCCTCCTTCTCTTCACAGCAACAATTAACACTGCAGTGCTCAGGATGTGCCAGACAGCGCTAAGAACAGCGCAATCGGTTGTCTCCTTCCATCCACAAGCAACCCGGGAAGTAGACACTCTCGCTGGTGCCTCCAGTCTGCAGAAGCAGGACCTGGATGGAGCCCAAGGCACCCTCTTCCTCCCACCGCACAGTCACTCAGCTGACACCTCTTATCCAACACAATAGGATCACCCCTACAGGCGATATATGCCTTAAACATTTAACATAAAACTTTGAAACATACCTTCTGTTATACGTTTGCCAGCCTTTGGGAAAAAGAAAATCCCTTCTCCCTCTGATTTGGGTTTTGCATATTCCGCCCCAGTGGTGCCATTTCCAGGTTTTTTAGCCTGGTGTGAGAGCCTGGAGATAACTTGAAGCAGCAGCAGGTACGGCCATCAGCTGAGATGTTGGCTCCCTTTGCCCTTCAATCCTTGATTATTGTCTCACTAAAACAAAGTGTGAAAGAAGAGTTTAGTACCTTGCCTTTTTGAAACTTTCCAAAAATTCAACTGTTTTTATGGAAACAACAGCCTTCTTCCTGTTTACATCCAGATGTCATTGTTTTATGTAACATTTAATTACATAATGTAATTATACTAGTAAGTACAATGGCATAAACAGGTTCGGGACAGATACAGCTCCAGCCCGGAGCAGTGTCTGAACACTCAGTGCTCAGGAGTGAGGTGGGTGCTGGGGAGTGATCAGAGACAATCTGTTAATCTTATAAACTGGTAAATAAAAGCAGATGAAGAGGTGATTACTTATTCCCTGTCTATATTCTTTGCCAGGCTATAAGTGCCTTAAAAGCTGTATTATTCTCCCCACACATCCCCTGCTATGATGTGGGCATGCAACTAATATGAGTTGAAAGAATGCAGGACGGAAATCAGTTCCTGCAGGCTGATTAAGGGGTTGATGAGGTCAGGCTAGAAACTGGGGATGAGAAGGCTTGGGCAATAATGAGGTTTCAGAATCAAACTCATTTTAGAGTCCTGGCAGGGAGCATTATCATCTCCACAATAGGACGAGAACTTGCTCTTAGTGACCAGTCACTGTGGCATCTGTGCCATGGTGAGCAGAGGGAGCAGCAGAGCTGGTCACTCGATGCCCCTGCAGGCCTCCTAGGGTCACCAGGGCAAGTGCTACATGGTGCGGGGAGAGGGGGACCCTGGAGGAGGAAAGGCGGCATCTGGGCCAGGGGAGGCTCCAGATGCCAGAGGAGGGCAGGGTGGGTAATGTTGAATACTTCAAGTGAGCAGTCCCAGCAGTGTGGTCTTGATGGTTCCAGCCACAGGGCCCTGTGAGCCCCAGCCAGCCCCTGCGAGAGAGGGTAGGAAGAGCTCCCCCGGGTGAATACAGACACATCCAGGATTGCAACTTGCTAGAGAGAAGAGGACACCATGGAATGACTCATTGCAGTCTTTATGTTCTAGGAGACCTGTCGCGGTGCCAAGAGGCACACATAGGTTCTGGAGCAGTGCTTCTCAATCATCAGTGTGCAAACAAGTACTCTGGGTCTTGCCGAGATGCAGGTGCTAATTCAGTGGGACCTGAAGCTTCCTACCTCCAGTGAACTGAGGCTGCAGGTGTGCACAGTGCAGTGCCTTTGAGGAGCCAGGCTCTAGACCAGTCGCTCCCAAATGGGCCTATTCTGCTCCCCAGGAGACACTGGGCAAAGTCTAAGACACTTTCAGTTGTCACAACTGAGGGATGCTCCTGGCCTCTGGTGGGTTGAGGCCAGGGATGCTGCTAAATATCCTACAGCCAAAAGACAGGGACTGTTCCCCCACAACAAAGGGTTTATCAAGCCCAAAATATCAGTAGTGCCAAGGCTCAGAAACTCTTCTAGACCACAGGAGAAAGGGCAGATAGATATAGCCTAATCCTATGGCAGAACTCTCTAGAGTGTTTGACCCCTAGGCACCTCTGTGACTGTCAGGAGAGATCATTCAGGAACAGGCCTGAGGTCTTTATCACTGTGTTATTCTGAGTCCATCGTGGAGCAATAAGATCCCAATGCAGTGGGTGTGGCCTTCACAAAGAGCCTCACTGAATATGCTGCTTTTCTGCTCAAACTATTTTTCCTGCCCTTGAAGTCAGCTGCACTCTTTGGTGCCTACAGGGGCCTTGTGATCCTCCAGGCTCACCCCTCCATCTCTCCTCTCCCACTCCCCGTGCTGCCACCGAGCTCCCCCCGCTCCAAGCTCCAGCAGTTACAAACACCCCTGCTGCCCACTGCCCCCAGGCCTCTGCCTGCACCCAACATCCTGCAGTGCCCAGGCAGCCCCCACAGCAAAGCACTTCCTAGCCCGCTTTGTCAGTGGAAACATCCTCCTCCTCCGGTTGGTAGCCATCCTCTGGTCCATAGCCTCCCCAGACCCTGCCCAACCTGAGAGACCCTCTGTTGGGCCTCACAGCCTCCTGCCCCCCCCCAATGTCATCCCCACCCAAGCAGGTTAAGTGTCCTGTCTCCTGACTAGTGAGTAGCTTCTAAAGGGCAAGGCTGGGTCTCATGCACAGTGCCTGGCACACACAAGACCCTCAGCCTGTGTTCCTTGCAAGGATGAATGAGCTCAGGGCAAAGGCTGAATGGGAGAATTCAAGAGATAGGAGAAGTCAGGAGCCCGAGCCCTGGTCCTCCAGCAGCTGAGCACACTCAGGATCAGTACAGTGAACCTGTGGACTTGGAAACAAGGAAGACTCAGTCGAAGTTCAAACAGCCTCACGGAATATCTCCTCCAACACCATCCTCAGAGCCCTCCGTGAGAGACAACGGAAGACAGCAGAGGGGAGCCCTGCACTGACTAAGCAGCGGGAGCCTGCAGGGCTCGCCTGTGCACTCTGAGGCGGGCAGGCTACCATCAGTTCCATGTTTAGGAATCACAGGGGCATGCTGACCTGGGTCAGGAGCTCTAAGCTTCTCATCTGGGGAAACAGGCTGAATTCTCAAAATACCTGCTCCAGAGAAACCAAAAAAACTAACACTGCATTTCCCACCAAGAGAAAAGTAGTATTCTCACCAAGCTTATGGGGGGTGTCAGGGAGACTTGGAGCCACAGGACTTTGCTCAGCTAGGTGTCCTGGCTGGGTGGGATCCGGGGCCACCAGACTCCACAGCCCTTTTTCCCCACCTGTTAATGCTGATTCTCCTTTCTGATCAGGTCAATTTTAACCAATGGGCTGGAGGACTTCCCAAACCCTCTCCTAAGAAATAATAATTTACAAAGATAACCACAGCTAATAGTCCTTGAGCTCTTACTGACACAGGACATTGTTCTAAGTGCTTTGAACGAATGATCTCTGCAGAGGGTTGAATGGTGCCCCCCTGCACCAACCAAAAAAAGAAAAAGATACATTCACATCCTGGGACCTGTGAATGGGACCTCATTTGGAAAAGGGTCTTTGCAGATGAAGTTAAGGGTCTCAAGAAGAGATCATCCTGGATTACCCATGTGAGCTCAACATTAAGCGATGTGTCCTTCCTTATAAAAGATCAGAAAGGAGAAGACATAGGTCCACAGAAGAGAAGGTGATGCGATGGTGGAGGCAGAGACTGGAGTGACATGGCCACAAGCCAAGGGGCAAGTGGAGCCACCAGGAGCTGGAAGAGGCAGGAAGGATCCTCCCCTGGGGGCTTTGGAATGAGTGCAGCCCTGCAGATGCCTTGATGTTGGATTTCTGGCCTCCAGAACCATGAGAGAATAAGTTTCTGTTGTTCTAAATCACTGAGTTTGTGGTAATTTGTTACCGCAGCCACAGGAAACTGTTACAATCTCATCTAGCTTGCTCTGTGGGCATCAATGAGAAAGAGCATCTGCTAAATATCCTCCAAACGTGTTATTTAGTTCCAAACACCTACGTGTTGCTCTCTCAAAGTTTGATCACTAGCCAAACTTGAGTATCTTAACATATGAAAACTAAGTATCTTCAAAGAAGAAGAATTTTAAACTGTGCTTCCAATCAAGCCAGTGCTGTGTGCAAATGCTTCGCAGCGAAAGAGGAGCTGAGTCTGTGCAGTTTTGTCTTTAGCCTCCTGATACCAGGTGCTTTTGACTGTTTTCCTTCTCCGTGCAGGCTGAAGAGAGCTTACTAGAGGCAGCAATGCAGACCTGCATCGGAGACCTGCTCCCACCGCTCTCTGGCCTGTGACTTCTGGCACGTCTCTTGGCATCTCAGCCTCGGCTTCTTGCCTCAGTGGTGGAGCCAGATACAGAACTGAGTTCTCAGGATGGGTGCTGGGAGTCGAGCCCTCCCAGCAGAGCCAGGCACAGAGGGGTCCGTCAACCACTCCCGGCCCCTGGGGGTCTGGCCATGGTTACATGGGTCATCATTCTAACTCTGTGTCCCTCCAGCCCTCACAACGAACACAGGAGCCATGTCAGAGATGCTCCCAGCATCTCGAATTCTGCCTGCCAAGAGCCATTTCACAGGAACCTGATTTTTGGCCCCAATACATAAAGTCAGAATGGACGTTCATTACCTTGGGGTGGCAAGGTTAGCAAATGTCACCATTTGTATACTCATTAGCTTCACGTTTTCCACATCATAATTAAATAACTCGTTACGGCATCTGTAGGAGTGTGACGAATAAGGTTAAGAAATTGACGGTGTTGTGCCCTTGAAAGGTTGGTCTGGGGCTCTGGGGCCCCAAACCAAACAAGAAGCCTTTGAATCCCCAATTCTCTCCTTGTGAAGTGCTAGTCACCTGAACAGGCAGGAAGCACCTGCCATCCTCCCGCAGGCCCTGTGGTCTGTGTCCCCTCTCCCCAGGATGCTCGTTCCCTCCACCTCGCATCTGGCTCATGGAAACGATGCCCCTTCTCACATCAACTTTCATCTCACCTGTGCACAAGGAGCTCCAATAAAAAAGGCCTTTAATCTGTGATGTGCCAGGGACATTAAAAGGTGGCTTACTGGAGAGAAGCCAGTGAAAGGTAGGGCTCTTCAAAATTCAAAGAAATAGCCAACATCAAGAAAGTTATTTTGCCATATTCGGTGCATCCACCATTTACAGTAAATATTATTCCATTTGACCTTAAGCCTCCCCTCAAACTTGCATTTCTAAAGATGCAAGTTCAGGTCCAAGCATTACTTGAGCTTTTTAACCTTTGCTAGAGGCAGCCCATGGGTGTCAAAGGGCAACCCTGCCTTTGTTGACTTTCAAGTGGAAGGAGGTGGCGAGCTGGTTACCATTTCTAGTTGGTTTCCTTTCCACCCACAAGAGCAATTGGTCAAAAGTCTCCGTTCCGGCTTGGGAGGTATCTTCTGGAGCTAGCCCGAAAATTTATAATGCAAAGAGGACAGCATGCCCTGGAGCCTTCCATCAGTCACACTCACGCCACCCTCGCAGGCCCATCCTTTCTCATATCCCCCAATTCAGTAGCCTTTCCATCAGCATTCACGTCCTGTTAGGATCCTCTCTCCACACAGCAGGCAAAGTGAAGTTTTCAAAATGTGGCCTTATCATCTCACTCCTCTGCCTGAAATCCTTCAGTGACTTCTTGTTACTATCAAGATGTAAACCAAAATCCTTGCTATATCCCACAAGCTCCTGCTTAGCTGCCCTGGCCCACCTTATCCAGCACCGTCTAGAACATGTTCACTGTGTGGACATCAGCCATTCTCCTTTGAGTTCCTTCCCCATGAAGTCCTCCCTGCCTCAGGAACTTTGCACACGCCCTCCTCCTGGCTCACTCTCCTACCACTTCTTACCCCCACATTTCCTGTTTCTTCACCCAGTTCATGCTCACTCATTTGTCATAGCTCTGATTAAATGCCACTTCCTTAGGGGAACATGTCCTCACCACCCTGACACGCCCATCCAAACTAGGAGAATCCTCCCTGTTTACGCCACATTCCTCTCCTGGATGGCACACTCAGCAGCAATTTTACACACACTGATTTGACTATTTTATTCTTTTCTGCCTCCCCTACTGCTCTGCATCTGATTTTGCTGCTCACCAGTGTACCCTAGCATCCAACAAAGTGCCTGGTGCATGAGAGGCACCCAACAGCTCTCAATGAACCAACGAATGAACAAGGATCTCTATGTGAGTCCACCCTGCTGCTGCCTACGAACAAGGCTGGTACAAACTCGCGTTGCCATGAGAGAATTCTAGTGACTAAGTTAGTACAGGTGATCCCTGGAAACATAATGTAGGCATTTTATAACCAGGTAGCAATGAGGTATTTGGTCCTAGATACTAACCTTTATAGAGGGATATCAGTCAACTGGAGGTAGATTTAAAGCAAACAAAATGTTGGCGAGACTCAAAGCCAGGCCATGGGAAGAATGCTTGAAGGAGGTGGCCATTACTGAAGGGGATTACTGCAGAGTCATGAGCACCCTCACTGACCACCTAAAGCTCTCTCTTCTGGGACAGGGCAGGGGTTTGCTGAGTAGCTCCAAGTGGGGAAACTGAATTGTGGGTAGAAGTTTGGGAAATCAGATTTTAGTCCAACAGAAAGAGAATCAAAACATCCCAGAGGTTGAAACTTTGACACTCCTCACCTGTGTGACTTAGAGCACCTTAATCCCACTGAGCCTGATTTTCCACAGCTGTGAAATGGGGTGATAGTGTTTTCCATCCCATAGGGTACTGTGAAGATAAAACTAGGACAGAGGCACACACAGTGCTTTGCAAAGCACCTTGCCCAGAGGAGGATCATGGTCTTCACAATTATTGTCTCAGAGGGGCACCTGCTTGCTCAAGACCAAAGAGGCAGCAGAAATCATGGGATGATGCCCAGCACTGGGCTTCAGGGTGAACAGGTAGAAAAGGCAAACACCCACCAACCACCAAACCTCTGATCACTTTTTCTTTGCTTATTATTTTTCGAACTGTACTTTTCACAATTATTGGATCAAGTTCAGTCAATATTAATGCTTTTCAAACTGTTTATCTTAAAACAGCCAGTAGGAAGAGGAAGGCATTTCGGTCTGCATCAACTCCTGGGCCTTTCCACAGATTGTGAAGTCTCTGGTCCAAGTCACTGTCTCCCTGTCCCCATTTTTCCTCTGTAGAATAGTTGCTACATGAGAATGTGCATGGCTGTGGGGTCCTACTCTGAATGAAATGTACAAAAGCATGCCTTTGGTTCCTAGCTATGGTGCAAGAGTTTATGTTCATGACTACCTGTTGTTCTAGTGCAAATATTCAAGGTCACACACCCACTTCTATACTTTTGGTTAATGTACACACCCAAACAGTGAAGGTCTACTCATGTCTGCAGTGATGAATAAGTCGATTGGTTGCAAAGATACCAAGTCTCAACTAACACCATTAGTGAATGGAATTTTGGATGTCAGATGCCAAACACGTGGTGTCAATCAATTAAAAGATTTATCTGGCATTTGACAAATAAAACCTAAGATAGAATTATTTTTTAGGAGGAGTCAATGGTATTACTACTCCTAATGACAGTAATAACAGCAACAGTACCTGACGTTGCTGAGCACTAGCTTGGTGTGAGGCATTTTGCAAGACCATCTCAGTTCCTCTTACACAGGAGCCTGGCTCACTCACGTGGGCCCCAGTGCACCAACCCAGCTCTGGCTGACCGGCAGCCACCCCCCTACTCTGCCTCCCATGCAATCTGGTTCTTTTCAAACACAGTCAGCTGTGATCAAGCCAGAACACCCTAAATAAATCATTAGACATGAGGCCTTAAGTTAAATTTTTGTTGATGATTTTCCCCTGCTCTATGCATTTTTCAGTATTTGGCCCTCAGACAAATGTGTGTCTTTTGTTGTTGAGGAATTAGATGTGATTATGAATGTAGGATTCATCACAGGGACATCTGGCAAGAGCCTGCTTGTGCATGTGCTATTTCTAGGGCTTGAGCCAGTGGGACTGACCCTCCTGCCTCCCCTTGTGAGACTCTTGCCACCAGAGTCAGAATTGCAGAGGAGGGCCAGCACAGGACAGGGAGAGCCCCTCAGGTGCATGGCTCGGTGGCAGGGACACATGCCTTTATCTAGTCAGGACTTGTCCTCCTGCTTGGGGCATCACAGGAAAGAGCCCACTGGGGTTACAGGCGGACTTGCCCAGAGCTGGACTCACAGAGCTCCCAGAGTATAACCCATTCTGGGCAGGCTCTGGTAGTGCACACGTCCTAAGACACAGTCCTTTCTACAAAGATCACACATAACAGACAGTGGGGCTGTAAGACACACCCATGGGGCAGGAGGATGAGGAAGATGAGAAGAACAAAGAAATGCAGACCTATCGATCACTATTGCTTACCATGTGATCAGCCTGCCTTGTGTCTTACATCTACTGATCTCACTTTGATTTCAAAACAACACTGTTAGGAAGCTCCTATGAGTGTGCCCATTTTACAGCTAAGGAAACTGAGGCTTAGAGATGCTAAGCAACTTGTGCAAAGTCTCACATGCAGCTCCCAGGGCCAGAGCCAGAATTCAAACCCCAGACCCTGTGCTCAGAGGGGCTCACTCACCAACAGCCGGTAACCCAGACATGGAGGGATCGCCACACGGCCCAGTTGCATGGGGAGTCACATAAAGAAATAGACTCACACCCACAGTCACCCCTTTGAATGGTCAGAAAAGATTTAGATCCTTTCCATTTTTTATCGGAGTTCCTCAAAGAACATCAAAGAGAATGCAATTCATAACCCACAGTAACATTTATTTTCAAATCCCCCTTCCACTCCACTCTATCTCTCCCACGCCCTGCAGCTGCCCTCAGATTCTCTATCAATCTCTCCAAAAACTTCCCTCCCACCTTCCAGTTCCAAATAATCCTCCCCAAACCCAATGGCTCGCATCCTTGACTTTCTGCTCCTCTCTCTCTTTCCATTCTGTTTTCCAATGGGCAAATCTCCCCCCAGTCCCCTTCTCTCTCCATTCTTCAGACTCATCTGTCTCCCTCCAGCTCTCTGGGCCTTTCCACTCCTGATCCTCATCCCCACCCCCAGGCTGGGCGCCCAGACAGGCAGAGGATAACCCCTCAGTTCCCCAAAACAGATTTTTTTGTGCGAGGCCAAGTCGAAAGGGGGAGACAGACGTGAAAATGTTTTCTCTTCCTTCCTGACCCGTCTGAGGACACCGTGTGGGTGTCATACAGGAGGCTGAAGGGGAAATGGCAGCAGCAGCCGGAACTCCCTTCATCCAGAGGCAATTCCTGGAGACTTCCCAGAGGAGGAGAGCTTTGAGTTATCTGCAAAGGGTGGGCAGCATTTAGGTAATAACAATCCAAAATTTTAAAAGGTGCCCACAGAAAGGTGGAAAACCAGGGAATTAGCTGACAAACCACCACTCTGTCTGTAATTAGCGAGATATTCAAACCTTAATGATGACTTTTAATCACTGACCTGGGTCTGAAGAGAGCTCAAGGGTAAGGCAACCCCCACATTTCCATCAGAAGCTGTGATTGTTATCAGAAGTACCTATTACCCAACATGAAATAGCAAGCTAAAATCAGATGGGAAAATGAATTTCTACTTTATAAATACATAATACAAGCAGCTACTTTTTTTTTTCCAAATTGACTTATCTCAGCAAATTGTTTCTCCTTTCATGTTAAAAAACCTATGAACTGATTCTAATTTAATTATCACAAGTTTTTATTAGAATTATTGACAGAATTCATAATTAGAATTTGAAACACCTTTTTATCCTCCTGGTGCATGGAACTGGGGGTCGCATTTGTCACTGAAACAAGCCTTTCATTCGCACTAACAGGCATCACGATAATTGAAAGGCAAGGGATTAGTGCATGTAATGAATGGGCAGGTGCTGTCTACCAATCCCAGATGCTAAGAAATGTATCACCTCTGCTGAGATGTCAATTTCCAGAGACCCAAGACACCCAGAGTCAGCTCCTCTGGGGACTGGCCAGTGGCCTCCCTGTCTTCCTGGACAGGAGCAGCCAGGACAGGCTCTGAGTTGCTGGGACCTGCTATGGTTTAGCAACTGGATAAAACATCTAAATGTCAAATTCTGGGCCAGAAGCGGGACCCTACTGGGGATCACAGAAGCAAAGTCAGAGGTGGCAGAGGTGGGGTCAAAGGGACACCACGGGGGAAAGGCTCAAGTGAGGTTCCAGGGCTACTGCTCCAAACACTATAGCATTTGGAATCTCATGGACAGTCTAACAGGTATTGATGGGAGTACGGGCAAGCCACCAGCATGGTCCCATAACCCAGAGACAGGGGTTCTTTCCTTCCTTCCTTTCTTCCTTCTTCTCTCTCCCCTCCCTCCTCCCTCTCTCTCTCTCCTCCCTCCTCCCCTCCTCCTCTTCTCCTCTCAAATCAACCCCCCCCACTGATCTGGAGGACGCCCTCTCTCTCCTGCCTGCTCTCTGCCCACATCGGCTGATGTCCCTTCCCCACCAGCCCTGTCCATCCTCCACAGCATCTGCCTTCGCTCACTTTTCCCTTGAGAAGATTCTTCTGCTCCCCACGTGACCAGCTTCTTCTGAGCTTGGGCTCCATGACTGCGTGCTCCCCAGTGGCTGCCCCCAACACACGCACACGCACACTCGCTGTCCCAGCATCCCTCACCATGGGAAAGGGTTTGTTGGCTGATTTTCATGTGTCTCCCCTGCCTTGAGAAGATTCTTCTGCTCCCCACGTGACCAGCTTCTTCTGAGCTTGGGCTCCATGACTGTGTGCTCCCCAGTGGCTGCCCCCAACACACGCACATGCACACTCGCTGTCCCAGCATCCCTCACCATGGGAAAGGGTTTGTTGGCTGATTTTCATGTGTCTCCCCTGCCAGGTGTCAACCTAGGAGCACAGGTCCACTTCTTGATCAACATCACCCCTAATGCTCAGTGCAGAGCCTGGTGCATCACAGACGCTCAAACAGCGTCACTCAAAGAGGAAGGAAGTGAAGGAGCTAACCGTGCTCCCTGCACCCCCAAAGGTTTCAAACACCTTCTTTGACATCAGGTTCATTTCTATTCTGGCAATCCAGGCTTTCTCACCTCCTTATTCAGCTGGGATTCTCTTACCTGGACATCTTTCATGAGGTCAGGAAAGGCTCAGGGACATTCTGGAGTTGGGAGGGGGCAGTTCTGCATGTGCCTGACGTTGTCCCAGGCAGTGTTGAGGGGTGGGGTCAGAATGCCTGCAGATTCTTAGACAGTGAATCTGTGACTCCTGGTTTATTTTACCAGGTCCCCAATTCAATCAAACAAATTAAATACAAATCACCCATCAACAATATATTTTGGGTAAAATGTGCACACCATGCCTGGCACACAGCAGGCCTCAAACCTCCCTCATTGCCTCTGATCATCAGAACAAACCTGACAGCAGGCCATCATGTTGCTCCCGACTGAAGGTGAAATATGGCCCTTGGCGCTGATGGTTCCGATGGCTGGCTTTTTTCTGTCCCCGCCATGTCACCTTGACTCTTCAGGGCCTGTGATTTAGAAGTGTGTGTTCAGCTCAGCACAAATGAATTTTCAAGGCATACACAGTCTTTTGCGATGGGAGAGCCAGATGGGGTTTTATTGACTTGTGCCACCGTGGAGCATAATTAGACGGAGGCAAGAAACAGCAGAGTGGCTGAAGAAATGAGGAGGTGGGGCTGAGCAGGAGGGGAGGCCTGCAGCGTTCTCTGCAGGTGGCAGATGGTCGGATCCAGTGGGGTGGCGAGGCCACTGTTCCTCCCTTCCTCACCTCATGTCGACCTCAGTCGTGGGAGGCAACGTGAGAGAAGGTGAAGGATCCACGCAGCAACTCCTGGTGAGGGGCTCTGAGACACACCTGCAGTGAGGCTGAAGTCAAGTGTCACAGCCGCCGCCTGGCAGATGCGACCTTGGGCAACTGTTGCGCGGGGCATCCAGGTTCTCTGACCTCTGCTTGGTGTTTACAAAGACAGGAAAATCCTGACTCCTTCTTTTGCAGGTCGAGTAGCTAGAAAATCCCTCCTAATGTGGTTGTCCTTGGGGAAGTCATAGAGGATGATATGTGCACACCCCCAGCTCATCCCACATTACCCTACACTACATGGATCCTCTCCTGCCCTGTCCAGACTCCAGCCACCAGGGTCTCCTCATAGGGCATTGAAAATGCCACTGTGTCCTTTGTCTCGCTTTTTTCTTAAGCATTCATTTTAAATAGAGTAAAATGTATGGACAAATAATAGTACAAATATCCAATAATCGTCACCCATAATTAACAAATGTTAACAACTTGTCAAGTGGGTTTTCTTATCCTGACCCCAGAGGCAGCTGCTATCATGAAATTGGTATGTATCCTTCTAGTCCCATACCTTAATATTTTGTACATCAATATAAATGAATAAATATATAGATTTATATATAAACTATACATGCATGTACCTTTCACATATGTAAATGTATGTCAAGTATTGAAGTATATATATATATATATATATATATATATATATACACATATATATATATGTTAATAAACAATATATGGCATTGTTTTATCTCTTTTAAAATTGGAATAAATGGTATCACAATCTTGAAATTTGTTGGTTTTTTTCTCTCAACCTGTGTTTTTGAGACTCTGTTAGGTTGAAACATTGCAGAGGAGTTTACCAAACTCACGGCTAAGGACTAAGTCCTCCAGATTGCCAAGTCGGCCAAGACTTCAGATGCCAGGCACCAGTTCAGGGCCTCCAGGGCACCCGTGCTTCTGATTGGCTGGCTAACAGTTCAGGGATTTCCACAACCCCCTCAGGGTCCATGACCCACTAGAGTGACTCACAGAACTCAGGAAACCACTATATTTACAATTACAGTTTTATTATAGCAAAAGGATACAAATTAGAACCAGCCAAGCCCACTAGAACCAACCTGCACAGGCAGGTCTGGGAGGGGCCCAGTTGGGAAGCTTCTAATCCTCCTCTCCCCTGGAGTCCTGGACGGTGCTTCACTCCTCCCAGCTGTGATGCGCAATGATCTAAGGAAACTCCCTGGAGCCTTTGGTGTCTACAGTTTTCACTGGGGCTCGATCACACACTGCCTGCAGGCTAACCTTAATATCCAGCCCCCCTAGAGAGTTGGGGCTAATACCTCTCGTCTCCAATTCCTCCAGAGGTGAGGACTGATGTGGCATGGCCCGTAGCCCTCACCATAAATCACACTGTTAGACTGTCCAGAGCCCCTGGCCAACAAAGACACTCCTAAGGAATAGAACATTCCAGGGACCTTTAGTTTATTCCTGGTAGTTGAGCTTCTCTTTGGGTAAAGTCACCTCTTCACTGCGCACATATAAATCTAGTTCCTTCATTCTCCCTTCCATGTGACATTCCATGGCCCATGCTTTTTCTTGATATTGGATCATTGTGCATGCATGTCCTCCCTGAAATGCTTCCACATGTCTCAGCATGAAGACTACTTCCTTGGGGAGTCCCTTTCACCCCAGGACCAGTGTTTGTCAAAGTGTAGTCCTCAGGCACCCTCCATCAGAGTTAAAGTGAAATGCACATTCCAAATTCAGACTCCTGGTCCCACTCCAGTCTCTGAATACAAAAACCAGGAATCTGTGTTTTTAATGAACTCCACAGACAAATGTGATGCACACCACACACTGGGAATAAGTGTTCCAGCACACACTGGAAGGTCTGTTGACTTACACTGGGATTTTGTACATTGCCTGGCAAAACACAGCAGAAAATATTCACTGTTTATCAGTTCCCTCAACCTCCACCAGTAATTAATCCTGACTCCATGTTTAGAAAGCAAGAAAATAAAACCCACGATTTTCCAAATATGAGGTGTTTTCCAAATATAACATTCACCCAGTGAACTTTTGTCAACCTGAGTGGGAAAAACTCACTGGATAAGATGAAAACATCTGACATCTATCAATATTTGTTGTTCGCTTAGACGCATATGCATGTTTGAGTCATATAAAATATGAATTTGGAAACATTCCAATTTCTATCTCAGACTTGACATGACAATGGTATTCACACTCTGTGTGTTTCCATGATGTCTGTGCTGTCACTAGGGCCACCTTCTGCATCATCTAATGTGGTTTTCTGGAGTTTACCATTTTGTCTTTCATCTCAGGTGTTTGCAATTACGTACTTTTTGACTCCACATATGAATGGAAATTGCTCCCTAATCCAAGTACTCATTTATATAACATGAGGACAGTTTTCCTTTTTGATTTTTCTTGTAGAGGTACACCAGTTATCTCCAGAGTAACTGCTTACTATGTGGCTTTTTAAAGAGGTTCCTAAAAGGCCTGTCTACAATAACACACAGTGCTTGAAAACATGAAGTCCTGCCCCAAGGAATAAGTGCCAAATCTGTGCTAAATTTTCCTAAAAGTCAATACCAAGTCTTATATGTGCCCTCCATAAACATTCAAGGTTAGAATTGAGTTAGGTTGTTTCGGGCTAACATGTCTTCCTGAGTCAAAACTTTTTTATTTAAAATAGAGAGTTGGGGGCCGGCCCGGTGGCGCACTCGGTTGAGTGCGGCACTTGGGAGCACGGCGGCGCTCCCGTGAGGGTTCAGATCCCATGTGGAGACTAGTCTGCTCACTGGCTGAGCGTGGTGCGGGCGCGACACCAAGGGTTGCGATCCCGTTACCGGTCAGGAAAAAACACAAAAAAAATGAAAAAAATAAAAATAGAGAGTTGGGCAGCCACCACCACACAGCAGAAGGCAGGAGTACAAACAGGGTCCTAGACAGGAGCTGTAGGCAGTGCTCCCTGCCTGGTAGAAGGCAGGAGCACACCAAAAACACCATTTTCATATGGATGGCCACCACACCCACAGCCACCACAAAAGCAGCTTGCCATCACAGTAGCAGCCACAGTAACCATGCTAGTGGTCCACCAGCCACTCAACTACATTGACACAAGTAGAGTCACCAGTGGAGACTGGAAAAAATAGAGAAAATCTCTCTCCTCAAAGCCCACTGCTCTGCCAGATGACCAGACATCAATATACAGACACTAGAAATATGAAAATCCAAGAAAATCTGACACCACCAAAAGAATATAGTAATTCTCAAATACCAGCACCCTATAGAGTAGGAAACCTTTGAAATTAGTGAAAGGAATTCCAAGCAAAAATCTCAAGGAAATGCACTAAGATACAAGAAGACTCAGTTAAATAACATATTGAAATGAGAAAAAAAATCCAGGATATGAAGGAGGAAATTTACAAAGAGATTAATACCTCAAAAAAAGAAGGTAGCAGAACTCATGGAACTGAAAGATTCATTCAGTGAAATAAAAACCTCAATCAAGAGCTTAAGCAGCCTGTTCTGCTGGCTAGAACAAGCAGAAGAAGGAATTTCTGCTGTTAAAGATATTCTTTTTGAAATAACCCAGGTGGACAAAAAAAAAAAAAAAAGGAAAAAAGAAATTCAAAAAATAAAGAAAAACCAAGAGAGCTATCAGACTACCTTAAGCACACAAACATTCAAATCATGGGTGTTCCAGAAAGGAAGAAGAAAGGAAAAGGCACTGAAAACCTATTCAATAAATATTAATGGAAAACTTCCCAGGTACAGTGAGAGATATAGAGCATCAGATATAGGAGGCTCAAAGATCCTCAAATGGATTCAATCCAAAAAGATCCTCTCCAAGACACAGTATAGTCAAATGGAAAAGCACAAAGACAAAGAGAATCCTAAAAGCAGCAAGATAAAAGTATCAAGTCACCTACAAGGGAGCCCCTATCAGACTACCAGAAGACTTCTCTATAGAAACTCTACAGGACAGAAGAAAATGGGATGATATGTTCAAAATACTAAAAGAAAAAAACTGCCAACCAAAAATACTATACCCAGCAAGGCCATCCTTCAAAAATGAGGGAGAAATGGTGTATATTCCAGACAAACAAAAACTATTGGCATTCACCACCACATGACCAGCCCTTCAAGAAATCCTCAAGGGAGTCCTGCATCTGGAATCCAAAAAATGATAGTTACTACCATGAATACAGACGAAAGAACAAAACCCACTGGTCAAACAAAAATGCAAATGAGAAAGAGAAAGAAACAAAATCTTACTACCTCAAAAAAACAAACAAACATCAAAGACAAACAAAAAAGGGGAAAAAAACAGAAGATATTTAAAACAACTACATGAAAATTGATAAATGCCAGGAGTAAGACAATACCTTTCAAAAACAATCCTAAATGTAACTGGATTAAACCCCCCACTGAAAAGATACAGACTGACTGATTGGATTAAAAATATAGACCCAACTATGTGCTGTGTTCAAGATTCTCACTTCACCTGTAAAGACACATACAGACTAATAGTGAATGGATGGAAAAGATATACCACACAAATGGAAACCAAGAACAAGCAGGAATACCTATTCTTATATTGGGTAAAATAAAATTTAAACCAAAAACCATAAAAAGAAACAGAGAAGGCCCCTACATAATGATAAAGGGATCTATCCAGCAAGAAGACATAACGATCATAAATACATATGTACCCAACACCAGAGCACCCAAATACACAAAGCAAACACTATTAGGGCTAAAGAAAGATATAGACCCCAACACAATAACAGTAGGGGACCTGAACACCCCTCTCTCAGCTATGGACAGATCATCTAGGAAATAAATCAACAGAGAATCACAGGATTTAACAACACTTTAGACCAATTGGACCTGGCGGATAACTACTGAACACTTCATTTAACAACTACAGAATATACGTTCTTCTCATCAACACATGGAACATTATCCAGGATAGACCACATGTTAGGTCGCAAATCAATTCTCAACAAGTTTTTAAAAATTGAAATCATTTCAAGTATCTTTTCAGAATACCATGGATTAAAAGTAGAAATCAATAACAAGCAAAACTTAGGAAACTATACAAATATATGGAAATTAAACAGCATGCTCCTGAATGACCTCTGGGTCCAAGAAGAAATTAAACAGGAAATCAAAAAATTGCACGAAACAAATGAAAATAAAGACACATCATACCAAAATCTGTGGGATACTGAAAAAGGAGTAGTAGGAGAGAAGTTTGTTGTAATAAACACTTACATCAAAATAATAGAAAGATTTCAATTAAACAACCTAATTCTGCACCTCTAAGAAGTAGAAAAACAAGAACAATCAAATCCCGAAATTAGTAGATGGAAAGAAATATTTAAGATCAGAACAGAACTAAATGAAATAGAGACCCCAAAAAACAATACAAAAGATCAATGAAACAAAAAGTTGATTTTTTGAGAAGGTAAACAAAATAGACAAGCCATTAGCTAGGCTCACTAAAAAAAGAAGAGAGAAGACCCAAATAACAAAACTCAGAAATGAAAAAGGAGACATTACAATCAACACCAGAGAAACACAAAGACTCATTAGAGACTATTACAACAACTATATGCCAACAAATCTGAAAACCTGGAGGAAATGGATAAATTTCTGGACACATAAAAACTACCAAGTCTGAACCAAGAAGAAACAGAAAACCTAAACAGACAATAACAAGCAACGAGATTGAAGTAGTAGTCAGCAGTCTCCCAACAAAGAAAATCCCAGGACCGGGTGGCCTTAATACTGTATTCTACCAAACCTTTAAAGAGGAATTAATGCCAATTCCCTTTAAACTATTCAATAATAGAAACAGAGGCCATTCTCCCAAACTCTTTCTATGAGGCCAGCATCACCCTGATATCGAAACCAGAAAAAGATACAACAACAACAACAAAAAAAGAAAATGACAGGCCAATGTCTTTGGTGACCATAGACACAAAAATCTTCAATAAAATATTAGCAAATAGAATACAGCAACACATCAAAAAAATTATACACCATGTTGGGTTCATCCCAGGGTTTCAGTGATGGTTCAACATACTCAAGTCAATATATGTGATACACCACATCAACAAAATCAAGGACAAAAAACCAAAATCATATGATTATCTCAATAGAAACAGAAAAAGCATTTGACAAAATTCAACATTCCTTCATGATAAAGATTCTCAGCAAATAGGTATAGAAGGAAAGTATCTCAACACAATAAAAGCCATGTGTAACAAACCCACTGCCAATACCATTCTGAATGGCGAAAAGCTTTTAGCTTTTCCAGAATGGAAATGCTTTCAGTTTTTCCAGAATGGGAACAAGGCAAGGATGCCTACTCTTACCACTCCTGTTTAACATGGTATTGGAAGTACTAGCCAGAGCAATCGAGCAAGAGAAAGAAATAAAGGCATCCAGATTGGAAAGGACAAAGTCAAACTGTCCCTGTTTGCAGATGACATGATCCTACATATAAAAAAACCTAAAGCCTCTACCAAAAAACTCTTAGAGTTGAAAAACTATTTCAATAAAGTTGCAGTATGCAAAATCAGCATGCAAAAATCAGTAGTGTTCTTATACTCCAATAACTAACTAGCAGAAAAAGAAGTCAAGAAAGCTAGCCCATTTACAATAGTCACCAAAGAAACAAAATACCTAGGAATCAATTTAGCCAAGGATGTGAAATACCTCTACAATGAGAACTAAACTCACTGCTGAAAGAAATTAAAGAGGACACAAAAATACAGGAAGACATTCCATGCTCTTGGATTGGAAGAATTAACATTGTGAAAATGACCATACTACCCAAAGTCACTGGCAGATTCAATGGAATCTCCATCAAAATACCAGTGACATTCTTCACAGAAATAGAAAAAACAATACTATCATTCATGTGGAACAACAAAAGACCCCTAACAGCCAAAGCAATCCTGAGCAATAAATAAATAAATAAAGTCAGAGGCACAACACTACCTGGCTTCAAATTATGCTTCAAAGCTATACTAACCAAGACAGCATGGTACTGGCATAAAAACAGACACACAGACCAATGGGACAGAGTAGAGAACCCAGAAATCAACCCACATACTTAAAGCCAACTGATACTTGACAAAGACAATAGGAACATACATTGGGGAAAGGACTGACTCTTCAATAAGCAGTGCTGGGGAAACTGGACACCTCCATGTAGAAGAATGAGACTAGACCTGTACCTCTCACCATATACCAAAATCAACTTAAAATTGATTAAAGACTTGTAAGTAAGACCTGAAACTATAAAACTTATAAAAAAAAAAAAAAAAAAAAAAAAAAAAAAAAAAAAAAAAAAAAAAAAAAAAAAACAGGGGAAATGCTTCAGGAAGTAGGACCGGGCAAAGACTTTACAAATATGACCCCAAATGCACAGGCAACAAAAGAAAAAATAAACAAATCCAAACTATATCAAACTAAAAAAATTCTGCACAGCAACTTCCCCCCTTCCCCCCCCCAAAAAAAGCAGTTAACAGAGTGAAAAGACAACCTACAGAATGGAAGAAAATATTCATAAACTATGTATCCAACAAGGAATTAATATCCAAAACATATAAGGAACTTGAACAACTTAAAAGTAAAAAAAAACCAAGTAACCCAATTAAAAAATGGGCAAAGGAGCTGAATAGGCATTTCTCAAAGGAAGATACACAAATGGCCAACAGACACATGAAAAACTGCTCAACATCACTCAGCATCAGTAAAATGCAAATCAAAACCACACTAAGATATCATCTCACCCCAGCTAGACTGGGTATTATCAAAAGACTGAGAACAACAAATGCTGGTGAGGATGTGGAGAAAGGGGAACCCTCCTACACAGTTGGTGGGACTGTAAATTGGTGCAGCCATCATGGAAAACAGTATGGAGTTTCCCCAAACAACTACAGATAGAACTGCCATATGATCCAACAATCCCACTTCTGGGTATATACCCAAAGGAATGGAAATCATCACGTTGAAGGGACATGTGCACTCCCTTGCTTATCGCAGCTCTATAACAATAGATAAGAGTTGGAACCAACCTAAATGTTCATCAACAAACAACTGAATGAGGAAAACGTGGTGTATATACACAGTGGAATACTACTGTGCCATAAAAAGGACTGGAATTCTGCCACTCACAGCAACGTGGATGAACTTAGAGAAAATTAAGTGAAATAAGCCAGGTATGGAAAGAGAAATACCACATGTCCCCATTCATAAGTGAGAGCTGAAAAAAAAAGAAAGAAAGAAAGACACAATAATTCCTTGAACTTTCAAAAGGAGAGAACAAAACTGAGGCCACCAGAGGAGATGGGAAAGGGGGAGAGGGAGAGAAGTTAGAGAAAAATTGGTAAAGGCCACAAAAAATGTTTACATTGTATAGTGATAAAACAAGAAAAATATTTTAAATGGGAAAAAATAAAAAATAAAATAACTAAAGAGCAAGCCACATGAAATGGGAAACATTTAAACACTCAAACACAAAGTGACTCTCACTTTCTGAGGGCTAATATTTAGAAAAATGCTCCTAAAAATCAGGTATTTGTATGAATATAATCTCATAATTAAAATCTGGTCATCAGCCTACACAGGGGGAAATGCCACAAAAATTTGAATTTCAATTTTTAACTCTACTCTTGAGAAAAGAAACAAATAGAGGGTACCTCCAAAAAGTTGAATTAGGCCCCCCAAAGCCTTGAAAATAGACCTTTTTTCTAGCCTCTGAATACTTGTGTAGACATAGCAAGAGAAGTATTATATTTTTCCCCTCCTGGAATCGCACTAAAGGGACTTACCTACTTGGTGGTCATTGTGTGCAGCAAGAAAAGAAGGAAGAGAGAAAAGAAGTCTTCCTTTCTCTTGGGGAATCTGGAGTGTGTGCTGCAGGAAATCATGGGGTACGCTGGGGAACATGAACACAGTGGCCATGCCGATGACCAGCGCAACATCAGAGCACTAACACATCGCTCTTCACAGGTCCCTAGCACACCTTTCATTGAGAAACATGCTCCAAATACACAATGGCAAAAAACAATCATGTGGAAGAGTTGGATTCTTCAATTTAGAGATTATCTGCCTAAGAATTCCACTTACAAAGTGAACTGGTAGTGATGTCAGAGGAGAAGGTCTGGGGAGGCCTGATGCCCAGCCTCAACCCACCCCACCCTCGTACCAGGGTCTTGACTCTGCAACAGGAAAGAATTCAAGAGCAGAGTCACAGTAGAAAGTGAGAACAGGTTTAATATAATGAATAAGAGATACAGATTTCACAGAGAGAGTGTGGCATAGCTGCAGAGACTGAGCAGGGCCCTAACCAAGTTTAATATAAAAGTAAGAAACACACACTTAAAGTTTAGAACAGAGTTCAGGCTGGCTCAAGAGAGTGAGCAGCTGGCCACTGAGTGTAAGCTTGATACAAAAAGAAGGAAATGCACACTCCACAGGCAGAGTTCAGGATGGCTCCAGAGTAAGCAATAGCCCCACCTTTTGCTGGGATTCAGCTTTTATGGCTTTGCCACCTAATACATACTCACGTTATCTAATGAATATTCAACTAAGGGAATGGTTCCCAGTTATGTAACATAGTCTTGCACATGCTCAGTTGGTTTCCTTTTAGGGCATGTTCATGAGCCAAATCCTGTCACAGGCACCATACATATTCAAGAATATTCTGTGTTCTTTAGCACTCCTAGTAGAAGGTCACTCAAAGTACAAACTCCCTAACACTGAGCATGCTCGGTCACTGGGGTCATACAGGCCTGTATAAATTCCTTTTATTGAGCATGTTCAGCTACTTGGTTTGCATAAGTCAACCCCTGGTGGTCTCAATCTCCCCATGTTGGTGCAAAAAATAGGTCCAACAAGCAACAGTAACTCTCCTCTTGGTGAGGGCCTAGAGGAGGGGCCTGAAACCTCGGGAAGTGGTGTGAAACCTAGAGATGTGTCCTGAAACCCAAACCCAGGGAAACTGAGCACCTCCTCTCCAGTAGCACACTCGAATCAGTGTTCAATTTACAGAAACGTACTTGACACACTGCAGTTGGGGGGATATCCCTGTAGGGAGTGCTCCGCCTAGTGGAAAATAGAAGGCGTCGCTGGATACAGGTCCCCTGGGCAAGGGGAAGGTGGCATCTTGAAGCTCCTTTCCCATCAGCACCAGCGAGTCTAAGTTCTGTGCCTCACATGTTCAGAACGAGCCTGGGTCTCTCTATTTTCTCCGATAGCTCGGAGATCACTCTTACCTAGGTGTTATTTAACCATCCACTGAGGAGTCCCACCACTGCATGTTCTTGTTCTAGTTAGGGGTGAACTGACCTCCCGTAGGCCCATCACTAGGCTAAAAGGAGGGAGTTGGCCCCAAGACCATGCCCTGGCATTCTTTCTGAGAAGACTGTTTTTTTCAATTCCATCATATACTTTTTTGAGAGATAACACAGCTCCATCCATTTAACAAAAAATTATTGAGTAGGTGGGATTCAATATGCCACCCAAAATGAAGCCACTGTCACAGAGCTCCACTAATGAATGGGACCAGAAAGAACTCAGATGTTCCAGAGCCTGAATCTCTACCTGCTACATATTAAAATCTCTCATCAAATGACTACTCATTAAAGAAATGCACACAGAAAAAAAAGAAATGAATATAGAGCCTGCTTCTGAAGCATCTGAAATGCTGTTTCTGAACTGAGAAAATGAAGGGTATTCAGAAATCATATGTGGTTAAAGGACTAAAAGCCAAAGCAAACATTTAATCAATTAGCACTTCTCATTAAAAAGTAACATGTGCTTAAATACAGCCAAGGACGTGTGAAGACCATTAATCCTTCTCACTCTTGGTTGTCACCATTTGCTATCACTGCAGACTAGCTTCCTGGGCATTCCCAGTGGGGAAAATCCACCGGAAAAGCCAGGTGAGACCCCCAGAAGTTCCCCGCAAATGCACCGTCTCCGCTGAAAC
>NW_007729214.1:26802-29240 GCF_000696425.1 Galeopterus variegatus | reverse complement strand
TTGTCACCATTTGCTATCACTGCAGACTAGCTTCCTGGGCATTCCCAGTGGGGAAAATCCACCGGAAAAGCCAGGTGAGACCCCCAGAAGTTCCCCGCAAATGCACCGTCTCCGCTGAAACTTTGTTTTTAAGAGTGCTGCCCCCTCCCCTCAATCAACCGATGTGGTTGCCTTTATTTGCATTTTAATAGTTATCCTAATTCCAAACTTAAAATTATAGACTTTTCCCAGCTGCTTTTTAAATGCTACATTATAATTTTGAGGATGCATCATACGTAATTACATTTAATAGACACAGAATTGATTGAAACACTTAGCTGGAACAAAGAGCCCAGACCTAATTTTGTAAACATGTTATTGTACAGTAACCCCCAATGAGTTTGTTCTTAAATCTCCTAATTAATTTTTAATTAAAAAGCTCAAAGATGCTATTACACTTGCTGTTGTAAATGGCAGCCCCACGTAAGTAGTGAGACAGAGCAGTGCAGAGAAATATCTCTCATCAAAATCCGTGTTAATGAGAATGCTGCATTCACTATTTCTGAGATAGGAACAGGGCAGAAACCACCATTTAAGGGAGCCATCAGATGGAAGCTTTTTTTTTTTTTTTTTCTAACTTGTAAAGCTATGTGTACATCGAACGTGATGAGTTTGTATACGACAAGCTGTCCAAACCTTTATTTAAACATATCCTTCTTCTACGCTTTCCAATATCCAGCTAAATATAGCTTGTGCATTCAGTGGCAAATTATATTTCATACTTTCACAAGCCAGAGAAGGTTTCTGCTTCCTGCAATGATGAATCTTGCTCTCTTATTCAAATACCATCCTGATGTTAAAATGCCTCCTCATCACTGCCCCTACCTAAGCAGACACTTTCAACCTCTCGGATTTAATATCTCCATCTATCTGCCCAGTTCTGCAAGAGTTTTGTTGTAATGCAGTAATTGAAATTCTGTGTTTCTCTGGGGATGTGGGTGATGTCACAAATGGAGAATTATTAATAGTACCAAACATAGCAAGAGTCTCTTTTCAATGCAATATCTTAATAACAGGAGGGGAAGTGTTTCAGAAAAGACCAGATCATTCTCCTTGTCTATAACTCAACGATGATCAGCACATCATCAGACCAGGTGTCCCTTGCCCGCCTGGTTGCTCAGGGAATGAGCCACTCAGAGGACATGTTTCAGAAGTTATGGCGTTATGTTTACTAGCTATATTTTGTAATTAAAACAAAAAGTTTCCATCGAAGTCCTTGGCACTGTTGTTCCTAATAAGGCAACATTTATACAATGTGCATCATTCTGTGAGGGCATGCATGTTTCTTCTTTCCCAGTTTTCCAAAAAAAAGTCCCAATGCTATCCACAAATGCGGGGCCAGAGTCCCTCATAAAAACTAATCATTGGTCATGTCACCTTTATGCGGTCTTCTTCTATAGACCAGGACTTCTCAGCCTCAGCACTATCGACATTTGGGCTGGATAATCCTTTGCTGTGGAGTCTGTCCCACACATTGCCAGATGATGAGCAGTGTCCCTGACTTCTCCCCTCTAGATGCCAGTAGCACCACCTCCTCCCCAAGTTGTGACAGCTGAAAATGTCTCCAGACATTGCTACGTATCCCCTGGGAAAAGGATAAAATCACCCCCAGTTGAAAACCACTGCTACAGATTGAACAAAGATGGATCCCATTAGGGGACTTATCCACAGAAAGAAACAAGAGGGTGAATATTGACATGGCAAGGAGCATTGTTGACAGAAGGATTCTTCATAAAAGTCTCAGATTTACTCAGACAAGTAAGAGGATAGCCTGATGCGTGTGTGTTTGCCTGCAAGAAGCGTGTGTGTGTACACAAGCACGTCGGCGTGTGTTTACGTAAGAGGTTGGCAGGAAATAAAGGGCTGCAGGTTAACCAGAGAACCTTCAACTCAGCATGGAGGGTGAATTTACACCCAAACGTTCAAAAACACCCTTGTCTGTCTGGTCTTTTGAGAGAAAGCTCTGAAAATCAGGAAGGAGCAGTGAGACCACATCAGAGTTTGCCAGTAATTGTGATTTATTCACAAGCCCTGTGGACCCTGAGATGCTGCCAGCTGTGGGGGGAAGTGCACCACCCACGCACAGGACAAGGTCAGACCCACAGAGGCACGGGCTGCACTGCCCCAGCAGGGAAGGCAGAGGCAAGGGAGCTCTCCCTGAGCGGGTCAGGTTTTGCCACCTCGGATGTGTCTCCTTCCATCAAATGCACCTGCTCCAAGAAGGTGTGCCATGTTACTGTAAATCCAATGACATGTGCAACGTATTCTTTTTATTTAAAGAAACTCAATGATAAAGTCTTCTGAGAAGGAGAGAAGAATCTTTCTGTTAAGTGAAACAATTTCTGTTTCTTCTCATTTCGGATGTGGGGAGTGTCTCCAATAAGAACTGTTGTCTACAG
>NW_007729214.1:23287-26144 GCF_000696425.1 Galeopterus variegatus | reverse complement strand
GGGGTCCTAATTGGTTCAGCCCACAGGAAAACAAGACTTCAAGGTCATGGCTTCAAGGTCATCAGCCATCCATAACTTTCCTGGTAGATTTCTCTTTCCAAAAATTCCCATTTTTAGCTGTTTTCACAGGGGCACCCAGAGGCGAGTATTATACAGATTCTGCCACGTTCAGACTGTGATAATCCACACCTGCTGGAAGGGAAGTTAACCTTTGTATAAAGAAGGAGGTTGGCTGGATGAATTTTGGCAGGCACAATTTGGGAAGAGCAATGTTGGAACTACTCAAGTCCTTTTTCAAGCATCCTCAAGCATTTCAGAAGCACCTGGCAATTAATATGTTAATTACAAACCATTCTTATCCATTCAGGATAGGGCCTCACAGGTCTTCTTCCAGGGGAGACTTGTTGGCTTGATGAAAGTCACTATATTGGAAGAAATAAAAATAATTTCCTTTCCTACATCCTATCCTTCAAACTTGTTCCCATTCCTAAACAGAAATGCCCCACTCACTTGAAGTTCATGAATAGTGACTATAATTCATTTCCCACACAAAAAATAAAATCACCAAGAAATATGCAAATCATTATCTTGATTTCTACCCCCTTCCAAAGCTAAACTCTCATTTGTCTGGAAATAATTAACCTGAGTCACTCACATTTTGTTTTATTCTTCATCCAGAGTAGGCTTTTCCACCTGCAGTTCTGCACCCTCCTCCACCCCCAGTTCTTCCTCATTCTGGCACTTTCTGTCTCTCCTAGGAATGCCTTGCAGGTATTAGAGCCCAAATTATCTAGGTCACTACAGTCCTGTGTTCCTGGGATTTGAGCTGTAGCTTTGAAATTGGAACAAGTATGTCAGCAATTCTTAAGGTACTAACCTTTGAGGCTCGTACCAAGCTGTACTGAGAGTCGGGTGAGTTTTAACTAAGATCAACCTAAATCTCTGATGTCTAAACTCTTACATGCTCCACTGCACCCCAGCCAGCATCTTGCTTCTTGAGGAAGAGGATGTTTTTTTGAAAATGAATGGTGCTCCGGCTTTCTCCCTTCCAACAGAGACAAAGCAATTCTGCATGTTATTAACAGCTGGCCCTCAAGAAGCATCCTGGAACCTCTAAAGAAAATCAGGGCTTTTTCCCTACCATCGTTGTCATTAAATCCAGCATCCTAGATTCTGGTGCTGTGATGATTCTAACAAACACTAGTTTATTAGATCACATTTAGATCCTGAAGATATGCAATTGCAAAATGCCTGCAAGATTCATTCCCCTTCACCCTCTGGACCTTCCATGGGAGAGAGTTTGGACCGGAGTAGATTAAGAATTGCTAAGCAGTAATTTTCTAGGACAAGGAGTCACTCATGAAGAAGACCTCACTTTGTGCAAATGGTTTATTTCTGAAGACATGGGGGTAGTACAAAATTTGGATACATCAAGTAGTAATTTCCTACAGTCTTGCATTACCATTGGAGGTACAGTGTATATTCATTTTTCAGTGCCTGTCAACAGTGATATGATTCATAACACATTAGTATTTTTATTCTCCTCCATCAAGATTTCAGTTCAATATTTCAGTCCCATGACCTATGAAAAATAAAGGCTGACATTTCTGACTGTGTGCTAGACATTGTTTGTGGTAAACATTTTGTGTGTGTTAAAGTATTTGATCCTCACAACAGTCCATTTACAGATGACGGACTGAGATGCATAGAGGCTCAGTAACTAACTCAGTCACCTAGCCAGTGAGAAGCAGAGGTGGGAACTCAGCCGGTCTGGGTGCAAGCCCTATTTTTCTAAACCCTCTGCTGTGTTTTCTGGGAAGTACAAGCACTTTCAACCGCTCTTCCTAAAACAGTCTCCCATAAAAGTGCTTAATTTTCCTTACTGACAGACTGCATAGCCTGGGTACATGCCTGTGATATACATGACTTCACACACTGAGACCACTGAAGTAAGAAAAATCCAAGAGCCACATCCAGGGCCCCAGAGGGATGAGCTGTTGCCTGCACTAGCTCCAAGGTGCTCTGCACTGCCAGAATCTCCTCTATGCAAGTCCCAAAAATGACCTAGAGGAGGTGTCCTTGGCCAGCCAGCCCCTGACTTTTCTCATCAACAGTCATAAGACTTTGGGGAAATCAGAAGTAGTCACTCCTTGGGAAAAGGTTGAAGACCCTCCAGCAAGGATACTATGAAGGTTCAAACACTCAGAGCTAATGAACTGGAGAGAGACAAATCAGATTTCCTTCTCCAGCTCAGTCTACAGTGACCTCCAGAAATTTTATCACTCTGGGGATAATTGATTTGTGAGCTTTTTGATTGGAAGTGGGCCATTTTTGCCCAATGAAGGCAGTCCTCCAAGGGGGGAAAAAGAAAATGTTTTCTCATGATTTCTGCAACACAGTTCCAGTATAAATAAGACACAGCCAAGTAATGAAGTAATGACAGCTTTTGTCTTAGTCTGGAAGGGCGTCATTATGCAGAATAATTCATGGCTTGGTACTGTCAGTCCTATTTATGTGATGCTCGACTGTCAAGCTCAGTGAAAAAGGACTTTGTGTGAGCCCTTATGTGCTGCACTCAATGTACTTAGGTTCCTGAAATTCTGAAAGTTACCAGTTGTCACTTATTCAACAAGGGCCTTAACTAGCTTAACTTTTATGTAGCTCATCAGAAAGACAGCTCCTGCCTGCAAGACCAAGTCTTCTGGGGACTCAGTGTACTCTGACCCTAAAACGTTGACTCAAGTTACATCAAGACTTAATCACATGCTTATGAGTATCAAAATCTCTTTTCAGGAAAGGCAATGCTTTCCTTTGCCAACAATCCATGGATGTAATATCGTGTTCTACATCGCTGAGA
>NW_007729214.1:21449-22676 GCF_000696425.1 Galeopterus variegatus | reverse complement strand
ATGCATCTCATTCAGAGCAGGTCTGGAGGGAGGATGGGCTCTCCACCCCGCTGAGAGGCTGGGAGCCAAGGTCTCACAGAGGTGCCTTTGTTTCTCCCAGATGATTCGAGAGTCAGTGGCCTTTAGGAATGAAAATGGAGGGCCATTCAGCCCATTTACTGCCAGCTGCTGCCAACCCTTACTGTGAATGGAAACGACTTGTTTTTCTCTTCCCTGAGCTTTGGGTCCAATGCCCACCCTGCACGTCCTCTTCGTGTCTGCCATGCTTTGCTGGCTGCAGTTGCAGAAACACTCAGTGTGAACCAGCATGGGCCAGAAGTGGGGGTGGTGGGGTAAAAATTTGCTTTCGTATCTGGAAGGTTCAGTGATTCCAGGAGGTCTCAGTCTATCTGCTCTGAGAACACCCCTGGGTCCAGTCCATCTCCTGCTGGTTTGATGGCCACCAGGACACAAGAATCAGGACTGAACTGGCCAGGTATACATCCCTGAGCTGACTGGTTTATCCTGGTCATGTGTGTATCCCTGAGCAGATGGGTTCATCCTAGTCATGTGTGTATCCCTGAGCAGATGGGTTCATCCTAGTCGTGTGTGTATCCCTGAGCAGATGGGTTCATCCTAGTCATGTATGTGTCCCTGAGTATTTGGGTTCATCCTGGTCATGTGTGTATTCCTTAGTTGATGGGTTCATGTTGGTCATGTGTGTATCCCTGTGCTGATGGGTTCATCCTGGTCATGTATGTGTCCCTGAGTATTTGGGTTCATCCTGGTCATGTGTGTATTCCTTAGTTGATGGGTTCATCCTGGTCATGTGTGTATCCCTGAGCTGATGGGTTGAGCCCATCCCTATGGGCAGTGGGGAGACTAAACCAAATGGAATGCACTCCCAAAGTCAAAGAGGAGCCCTGCTCCCAGAGAAGGAAGGATTTCTGTGCAGACAAAAACACAGTCACTCTCCACATAATTTCTGCTTAAGAGCCCCCTGAAAACTTGTATTATCTGTATTTTATAGGTGAAAAACAGAAGCTCAGAGAAGTGAAGTAAGTTGCCAAGGTCACAGAACATGGGATCCGGATTCAAATGAGGTCTGCGTGAGTCACAGTCTGAAGTATACTCTGAGCCTGCCCCAACCGTACATTATGTGGTTCTCAATATAAAACTCTCCTAATACTCTTAGCTATTGTAAAGAGTGCTGCGATGAACATTGGGGAACAGGTATACCTTTGACTT
>NW_007729214.1:13938-20693 GCF_000696425.1 Galeopterus variegatus | reverse complement strand
GATCTATCTGCAATTGTTTGAGGAACCTCCATACCATTTTCCATAGAGGCTGCACAATTTCACAGTCCCATCAACAATGTGTGAGAGTTCCTTTTCCTCTGCAGCCTTGCCAGCATTTATCATTCAGAGTCTTTTGGATATTAGCCATCCTAACTGGGGTGAGATGGTATCTCAGTGTGGTTTTGATTTGCATTTCCCGAATGCTGAGTGATGTTGAGAGTTTTTTCATATGTCTGTTGGCCATTCATATATCTTCCTTACAGAAATGCCTATTTAGCTCTTTTGCCCAAATGTCCACCATCAGATGAGTGGATATGGAAATTGTGGTGTATCTACACAACACAATACTACTCAGCTATAAAAAAGAATGAAATACTGCCATTTTCAATGACATGGATGGACCTAGAGAGAATTATACTAAGTGAAACAAGTCAGGCACAGAGAGAGAAATACCACATGTTCTCACTTATTTGTGGGAGCTAAAAATAAATAAATAAATAAACAAAAAAACCGGGGAGGGGGGGAAGAAGACATAACAATTACAATTCCTTGAAATTGATATGACAAGCATACAGAAAAGACATTGTTGGGAGGGAGGGGGGAGAGAGAGGTGGGAGGGAGGTTTCAGTAATTGGCCACAATAATCAACCACATTGTTTATTGACAAAATAAAATAAAACACAATATTAAAAAATAAATAAATAAATAAAACTCTCCTAATACACCAGCGAGTTGCACTTTAGAATAGGGTAGAAATACTACAGTGTTATGAGGGCAGCAGGGTTGGGGTCCATTTACAATCCCACTTGGACAAATGTCCGTAAAATGACCCCATCCCAGACAATGGGAATGGGACATCTTTTGCAGAGCTTGGGAGCAGGCACCAGCGACAGAGCCTGCAGCTCCACCGGGCTCCAGCCAGATAGGTGGCTGGGCTCTGGCCACAGGGGGTGGCTAGTGAGCACCAAAGGGCAGTTAGAGAACAAGGACACAGAGCTGGAGAATCATGTGTGGTAAGCCTCTGGGTCAGCCCCAGGAGGAGATTATCCAGAGGCGGGAGACAGACAACAGATCCCGATTCTTTCAGCACGACTGAAACCCCACAGGCTACTTGCTGGGGATCCACCTTGGACTGGAAACAACAGGGCTTCTTTTTCTCAGCACAGGGGGAACTGAGGGCTGGATGCCCACACAGAGCCACATGCCTGTGGCATCCTTTCACACCCCAGACTATGTCCCTTGCCAGTTTCCACAGACTGTCATGCACAGCTATCACTTTCACAGTGGTATTTTCCCGGCCAGCTTGTGAGTTCTGGCAACCAGGTATAGCTGCTCCTTGTGATCTGGGGCCCAGACTGTTGTACACAGCAAGGGCCACCGAGAGCCGTGGACTCACAGCACACATGCTGACGTGACAATGACACCCAGGACCCTCTCACAGTTTATTATTTGTGGTCCCTTGGAGTCTTGTTGTGATTTTAAAGACAACAGAGGCCTTTGGCATTGCTGAGTCTGAGGAGAACTCCTCGACCTCGTGGGCGTCACGACGTCACACCCATGAGAGCCCTGCCTGGCCCCGGGCTCCACTGGGGGAGCCTGTGACAAGGTATTACTGTGTCATGTACCCCAGCCTCTCCCCACTCAATCTCACCTTCCACCATCCCTTCTTTCTCCATGAGACAGGAGGAGAGCCTCTGTGCATGCAAGGGCTCCCCCATGTGTTCAGTAGGTAATTAGTGAGCACCTACTACGTGCCAGGCCCTTAGCTAAGCCCTTTGGATACACTGATGAGAAAACGGGACAGACACGGACCTGCTCCCATGCAGAGCTCACGGAAACAGAAGAGAACAAATCAATGAGATGCTCTCAGATGGTGATAACTTTATAGAAAAACCAAGCCAGGTAACATGATGTACAGCGGTTGGGAGAAGGTGCCTTTCTGTAAGATGCTCAGGTAAGGCCTGTGCAAGTTGGTGGCAGGTGAGCTGAGAACAGACCTGACAGAATTCAGGGGAGGTGTGGAAGGGGTTCCCTGAGGGGCTGGGGCTGGGCTACGTGGTGCCCAGAACCTTCTTCCTACAGTGAGAAGAAAGGTAGCAGAGACATCTCAGGCCCATTAGCTGTGGCAAAGTCCAACCACACAATGGAAAGTCTTTGAGAAGAGCAGCCTTCTAAGCAGATTCTGCTTATCAGATAATAGAGGCTGCTGTCTATGCCACGAGTTCATTCCCAGGTATGCGACGATATCAGACCTCCTGCAAGTCACTGAGATCACTCAGTAAGTTGTTCCTTAAAGTCCTTCTGAAGTGCATTTTGTCCAGGTGAGAAGAAGCTGCCTGCATCAGGGAAGGACTTAGGAGAAGGGAGAACAGTTACCGCACTCCACACTTGCCCACCTGTTCCCAAATCTCTCCCAACACCAGCCCCCATGCTGCAGGGATTGGTAGGCTGGCGATTTCCTTGGAGGACAAGGAAAGACTTGAGCAGCTGACAGCTGGCTGAGATGCGGCAGTGAGGCCTGGCTCCCCAGGCCTCCCAAGATGAACAGAGCCACTCCCACTTGAAGCAGGGTGGAGGAGAGAGCCAACGAGGACTCCGAGTAGATGAGAGACCTGAGGCAAACATTTGAGAGAGGCCCATGTAACCCATACAGTGTGCATTTGTAATAGCCAAATAAGAACAATGCTGTTGGCAACCGAGCCTGCAAGTTTACAGATGCCAAGAACGACTCTGCTCAGCACTGTACAAGCATCGTCCCAATTCTTCCTCACCAACCATGGGAGCTAGAGCCATAGGCACCTGCTTTCCAGCTGAGGTAAGGAGCCACACCGAACTTAGCGTCCTGTGCTAGGAGATGCAGGCAGGTCTCACACCCAGTGCTGCCTGGTGCACCAGCTGTTAGAACTCGGGCTCCTCCACCCAGCACTGCTTCTCCACCCAGCTCTGCTTCTCCCTTCTCCCCTGGCTCTACTTCTGCACCCCAGCATTGCTTCTCCACCCAGCTCTGCTTCTCCCTCCTCCCCTGGCATTGCTTCTGCACCCTAGGACTGCTTCTCCACCCAGCTCTATTTCTCTACTCCAGCACTGCTGGCATTGGGGACCGGGTGACTCTCTGAGGTGGGGTCTGAGCTGTGCATTGCAGGACCCTCGGCAGCATCCCTGGGCTCTATCCACTGGATGCTAGTAGCATCCCCAGTTGTGACGACCAAAATGTCTCCAGACACTGAAAAATGTCCCGCAGGGGGCGTACCGAGGGTCCGCGGTTAATAACAACGGTTAAACCAGCTGGTTGTGTGCTTCTTCCCCACGAGCATGCCTGTGACAGGAAAGCAGAGCCGACACAGGGTCCTGATGCCACATGAACAGGGAAGAATTTGCATAAACAATGGGTTGAACATGACCAAAAAGCCAGGAGACTAAAGAAAGAGGAAGGATTTGATAGCAAGAGAGACTAGTCTCAGCAAGTACTTCTTTAGCAGATACATGTGCTTATAAATATCCGTGACCCTGTTTTCTTCGACTAAGCTCTCAGGAAGAGAAATGTTAAGTTTTGAGCTTACTTGTTAGAGCACCAAGCCAAGGGCAAGCAGAGCTCAGTAAATAACCTGATGGCGGTGGAGACTGAACATGATGGAGGGGAATGTGAGGGTCCACTGCACTGGGAGGCCGACGTCACCCAACTAGCGCTGCCCTCCCCCAATTCTCCACCTGCTGGCCCCAGAAGACCCCCACCCCAGAGAGCTCTTCACTGAAGCACCCAGCTTCTTCTCTGCTGGGAGACTGAGCACCCAGAGAAAGGGAACATAGCACCTCAACAGGAACATGACATTCTGTAGCTAAGCTCCAAAGCGCAGCCTACACCTGGCTTCTTCAGGAACGAGGTCCATGTCTTTCCTCCTGTGTCCTAAAACCCCTTTCTTGCATGTTTTCTGCTGCACCCAAGCTAAAGCAACTCAATTTTCCAGATGAATTTTCCTAGAAACAGGGTCACTGTTTCCATCCCTTCCTGCTCCTCTGCCCTCCGCAGCAGCTCCGGGAACATTTTACCTTTATTCTTGGTACCCAGTGCTATTTATTCCTTCTAAGTGCGACAGACAGTTTCTTGCAGCTGTGTTTACTGTGTGCACAAGACGTTGCTTGGACTGGGAGATTCTGAACCTGAGAATTCACTGTGCAAAGCAAGTGAATGTAATAGTTAAAATGTTCTTGTCTGCAACGGAAATGTTTAGCTCGAATAAAAGAATAAAGCTGTCAGAATCTCCATGTGAATGGATCATACCTGCTTCTTCAGTGGAAAAGACGCCCCTGATGCTAAGGGTTGGTGTCTGCAAGGCAGGATGATGGCTCATTAGGGAGCATTAAGGAACATCAATGTTGGGGAAATCTGGGAGAAAGGGGGTGACTTCGGCCTTGCTCAGGGTATGGCGATTGTTCTGGAATGCCGGAGCCGTTGGCACTGCTTGCACCCCAAATCAGGGCAAACACAACCAAATGAATATGTTGCAATCATATCCCTATTATTTTTCTGTATCTCCAATTTATTCTGGGAGCAGGAGAGATATTTAACAATTACTTAGCAGCGTTCCTTACAAAACGAGAGGATGAATACAGATAATGCTGGAAAAGATTATTGAGAGCAGAATATTGAATTATCTGTGGATGAGAGCTAGCACATGAATAATTCATTCTCCCCACCTCAGGCAGCAGCCCCTCCCAGGCCTGTGAGGCGAGGCTGTCTCTCTGAGCTGTGGTCAGGGTATGCGGGGGCTGGGCAGGAGCACCCTGACATCCAGGGCTCCCCATTTTGCAAATGATGTAAAGCTGCGCATGGTACTTGATGTACAAAAGCAGCTGCTTTTCAGTCATTTTGCTTTTCTGCAGAGCATATTTAATTTTGCATTGCTGTGGACAGTCATCAGTAATGAAGTCATTAAATGCAAGAGGGGTGGAGAGGGAGCTGTCTGCCAACCTCCTCCATTAAATTCAGGTACTTTGGTACATCTCTAATTAAGATCGGGAGGCTCGGGTTCCAATTGACAAAGCTCTCCATTCCCAGGATACTCAGTCGAGAGTGCTGGGGGGCAGAGCTAACAAAGTGAGTGGGGTAATGGCTTGGATAATTCCAATAAAGATTTTTAGTTATGCTGGATTCTGGAGGTTAACTGGTGCTAGCCAGAGAAGGAGCCCATTTCTGGGCATGTTGCTGGCTGTCTCCTAGACCTACAGAGAGATGTGCTATTCATGAGACCATAGCTCTCAGATTTCCCTAGAGTCACAGGGACACCTTTAACATCCTGCACTCAGGACGTCCTCCTATTAAACCAATGGTGTCTCCCTCTAAGCTCCCGAGATCTTCCACATAAATTATTCCCAGCTGGATTCACTCAAGGGAAAAGCAAATAGACATACAGTAGTCTCCCCTTATCCTTGGGGGATATGTTCTAAGACGCCCAGTAGATGCCTGAAACTGCAGATAGTACCAACTTACATATATATTTTTTCCTATAGATACATACCTGTGATAAAGTTAATTTACNAGTACCAACTTACATATATATTTTTTCCTATAGATACATACCTGTGATAAAGTTAATTTACAAATTAGGCACAGTAAGAGATTCACAACAACATCTAATACTAAAATAAGACAATTATCATACTGTAGTAAAAGTTATGTAAATGTGGTCTCTCTCTTCCTCTCAACATGTCTTATTGTCCTGTACTGCAGGTAACTGAAACCGCAGAAAGCAAAGCCATGGATAAAGGGGACAACTGTGTCACAGCTAAGGAAAAATGAGTGGCCAGGTAATTCCCTGGGGGGTTCTATTGTTTTATTTTCCACTCGTTTAAAAATTTGGAGAAAACATTTTGACATTTGCTGATCATTCCCGTTTTTCCCTGAGGAATGAAGCCTGAATGCATTAATTTTAGATTCGTATCTAAGAAACCCACATTTGATATGTGAGTGTGGGGAGTGTGGTGGAAGGGGGAGGTGAGAAGGGGGAGTACTTGCAATGTTGTGGCTGCTGTAGCTCCAAGATGACTAGGAAACAGGAAACCAAGGTGGCGGAGCGGGTGCAGGGGCAGAGTTTGGGGGAATCACCACCAGAGATGTCTGCCAAGCACAGGAAGGCTCTCCATCCACCAGGGGGTGCTCTTCAAGCCTGGTGCATTTTCCATCCGAATATGTCCTGCCTCCATGGACAGCTAGCAGGCTTACCCACCCACCTACAAGAGGTAGACACCTGCCCAAGTGATAACTGTTTGTAAAGACCAAAAGAGCTGGGGCCACCAAATGTTCAGGTTTGCTCTGTCTCCTTGCTCCATTTATTTTCAAAAGGCCAGTCACCATCTAAGTCCCCGAAAAGCCTCCTGGGTTTTTGCAAATTGTCCTTCCATATGGTTTTCGGTGATTGCCAAGTTGGAAGTCATTTGCTTACATTAAGTGTCATTCTACAGTGTTAATACAGGAGCTGGGAGCTCTCCCTCTTTACCACTGGGTAACCCACCAGAACCCAATAAAGATCCCATTTGAGCTATAAACTGCAGTTAGGAAAAGCGGCCTTAAAAATCTCTATTAAGCCATATCCCTGAATTTCATGAAGCTTCAATATTCACATTATTTTCATTGGAGGGTTAGCCATTGGCCATTTTTTCAAATGTGCAATTCTTAAAATTTATTTCACAAAAGACTCGTTATATCTCTACATCTTTGTAAACATTGCCTGATTTTGAAAAAAGGTTATAAGAAAAAG
>NW_007729214.1:774-13527 GCF_000696425.1 Galeopterus variegatus | reverse complement strand
TGTCTCCTTGCTCCATTTATTTTCAAAAGGCCAGTCACCATCTAAGTCCCCGAAAAGCCTCCTGGGTTTTTGCAAATTGTCCTTCCATATGGTTTTCGGTGATTGCCAAGTTGGAAGTCATTTGCTTACATTAAGTGTCATTCTACAGTGTTAATACAGGAGCTGGGAGCTCTCCCTCTTTACCACTGGGTAACCCACCAGAACCCAATAAAGATCCCATTTGAGCTATAAACTGCAGTTAGGAAAAGCGGCCTTAAAAATCTCTATTAAGCCATATCCCTGAATTTCATGAAGCTTCAATATTCACATTATTTTCATTGGAGGGTTAGCCATTGGCCATTTTTTCAAATGTGCAATTCTTAAAATTTATTTCACAAAAGACTCGTTATATCTCTGCATCTTTGAAAACATTGCCTGATTTTGAAAAAAGGTTATAAGAAAAAGAAAAAAAAAAACATTAACAGATCTAGAAGTCTTCTTCTTTCTCAAAATAACTACTAAAATAGTTTGTGATGGTTATACATAATTATAGCCATCCAGAAACATTTAGAATAAAAGTATGAGCCATCCCTCACCACCCACCCACCTCAGTCCTGCCCCACACCCCCAGGGAGGCCCTATTAAGAGTTTGGCCTACAAGTTTTTAGAGCAAAGTTGGAAAAGTTATACTTTTGTCACAGAAAAGAAGTGACTTTAATAAGATATTTTAAAATTTAATAAAGTAACCAAGAAAGCAAGTAATAAAGCAAGAGAAAGGAAATCTTGATAAAATTATCCTAATGAACATGACCACAGCGGGAATTAATCTAAAACCTACAAAGGCAGGCACAGAAACGCCAGTGCGCAGCCCCTCTCCGGCAATAGCTAATGAACCTGCATGTAAGTAACAATAGATAATGATTTCTGCAAGAAGCACTAGTATGTTAAATAGAGAATTAGATGAGAATCTTGTCATGTAGGGGAAAAGACTATGGAGATAGGAGAAGGAAATAAAAAAAGAGCAGGAAGCAAATAAAAGTGGGTTGGATGGGTGGGTTTTGACAATCCTGAAAACTTAGTTCTCTGTGCTTTTGGTGGCTGGTGAATTTGCAAAGAATTGCTCCCTTTTGGCATTATTCTCAAGAAGGCTCTGGGGGACAGCAAGCACCACCTTTACCTGATAGCAGAAGTGGATGAAGCTGGGCCCTTCTGCTGGGAACACTGTGCATGTAAGAATCCTTGCTACATGTTGGTTCACGCAAACAGGCCCCTGAGAGATCCAAGAAGGATCTAGAAGCCCAGGCTTCTTTAGATACCCTCACCTTGATGATGCCAAATAGCTTAATATGAGTCCGGAGAAGGAATCGAAGTCAGATAAATGTTGGTTCAAATCCCAGCTACACCACTCACTGGCCACACGACATCAACATTAAACAAGTTACTTGAATTCCATGACACTTGATTCACACACACACACACACACACACATGCACACACACACGGGGATTCATAGAGAACTAAGGATTAAATAGATATTCTGTGAAAAGTGCCTACAACATGATAAACACTCAACAAATAGTAACTAATATAGTTAATGAAGAAAATTGATATATGTAAAAATGAGATAGAACAGAGACCCTTAACGGCAAATCCCAAATGCTTTTCTACTCTCTCCCTAGTCATTGACTAACCACCGCAGAGCAATCAGGTAAATGACTGAGCACATGCTGCATGCGAGGCCCTGCCCTAAGCCCTTTGTGCTCATTACCTCCAATCCTGTGAAACCGATTCTTTTCATCAGCCCATTTTACTGATGAGAATAAGAGAGGTCGATTTGCCCAAGTTCACAGGGTTCATGAGAGGTGGGGTAGGCTCTTGCACATAGGTTCTGGAGCTCCAGGGCTCAAGCATTTCATTACAGCCATGTTTTGCCACCAGCATTCCCAGACTCTGTCCAAGCGTTCATGAGAGGTGGGGTAGGCTCTTGCACATAGGTTCTGGAGCTCCAGGGCTCAAGCATTTAATTACAGCCACGTTTTGCCACCAGCATTCCCAGACTCTGTCCAAGCACCCCTGTGAGCTTGAGCCCAGGCAGGGACCTCCTGCTCCCCGTCAGTGAGCTGCTCTCCCTGTAACGCCCTTGGAAAAGCCCTGCACACCAGCCTGGACCAGATGGACCGCCAGGCTGCCCTCATTGCTGCCTCCTGCACCACCCCCACTGGCCTCCTGTGCCCCTCCCCCACCTCCTTGCCACTGTCTCCACCCCAATTGCATGTCCCCTCTGCAGGGAGGCCTTGCAGCCCCTGTCTGAGGAAGAGCCGCCCATGTACTGCCCACCAGTCTCCTCGCTTTTCCTTCCTAGCACAGTTGCTGTGAGGTGTCTGTCTGCCTGCCTGGTTTGGCCCATCTTTCCCCCAGGACTGTCCCTCTACCAGGCAGGAGGCTGATGCTCTTGTCACTGGCACTGGCACACAGTAAAGATCATGGAGGGGATGAATGACCCCCAGCTCCACTCTCTGCCTAAGCCCCTCCCTGATGCATCTCTCTATGCTGCTTCACAGCCCTGGCCATGAATGAGGACATGTGTTCTTACGTCCTCACTGCAATGGTGACGAATGATTGACAGGGCCCAAGTCACATGTCTGTCCCACCTGCAGGGACAGTGGCCAGGGCTCCACCAGTAGCAATAGCCTGCCCCATGGCAAGCTGCGGAGGCAGCAGGGGCAGTGGGCAGCCATGGGCCCTGTGAGCAGCCATCCAGGGGCATCCCAGGTAGTGTTCCTTGGTGTGTAGCCCCTAATTCCAAGTCCATGACTTTCTTAGGGATTCTGTGAGATAACCAAGGTCCTCTTCTGAAGTCCCTTTATGCTGCAACGAGCTGCTAGCTAGAATGGGTTCTGTTGTTTGCAGCTGAGAACTACAAGCAAGATGGAAAAGCAAAGGAAAGCTTTCCAAAAGATGAAGAAAACAGAGCAGATGTTCAGGAGAGATAGACAGACGGAGACAGAGAGACAGAGAGAAATCAAAATTGCCACATCAACATCTTTGGCATCCAGAATCTAGCTATTAAGCCTCTCCTGCCATCCTGTGTATGTGTTTTCTTTTTCTGAAGCTTCACGTCTTTCCTGATGTTGCCTTATGTTTTTGTAGGAGGCCAGAACACAGCTTAACCCTGATTTTCATCTTCTAAAAAGTGAGCAGTTATATTGCGTGCATGGGTTTTCTTGGTAACAGGAATTCTTAGCAACAGCAACCGTTAGGTTTTATGTCTTCCCCCTGGGTCGAACTTGAGCATGTTAGCATGAAAGCAGAGTGGGTCTTGCAGGAAGACTAGGAAAGTGTCTCCTAAACCTGGGGCCCACTCCGACTCCCACATAGCATAATGGTTCTGCCGCTCTGTCTTAACAGGTTGCCTGGACTTCCAGCTTCAGAGATATAATTTGCTAGAATCAAGTACTGCCATATTTAAAGAAAATGGCTTTTCAAATGCAAATTTCCCCTGTGAGAATAACAGAATAAGCAGCTGTCAGCCATGGGCATCTAGACCGCAGAAAGGCCTAGATTGAAGCCAGCACTCCTTTTATAAAGCAGGAGAGGAGGAAGAGGAGAGAACTTGGGAACTACTATCCCTTTCCCAACTTTGCCCTTGAGACCTAACCAAGGGACACAATGAGACATGGAACTAGAGTCACAGCAGGCCTCACCACACACAAGACGTTGTTGCTTCAGGGGCAGCAACAGGGGCCCCTGTTCTGTGGACCACGGGCTGCTGGCTGGCTGATGGGCATTCACAGGGGCAGCTCTCCAATCCGAGCAGGCACCAGTCAGCGCTGGAACCCACCTCCCCTGCATTAGCAATGCTCACTAAACAACTCACTGCTGCTGCACCTCAGTTTCCCCACCCTAGCGTTGAGACGGCCGTAGCCATCTGTGGCTGCCTGTGTCTGAGGGTTTGTCTTGGATGAGTAACAAATTGGGGGTCAGGGGGCAGTAACATTTGAGTGACTCCAGGGAGACTGAGCAAACCACAGGGATAGCCAGTCTGGAGCGGAGATAAGACCGGAGGCAACACTGAGCAGGTCCTGGAGAACTGTGGTTCAAAATGATGAGAGCGTTCCTTGGTCACTCCTCACCCAGACACGCGCCAAATGCCTCCTGTGCACCAGGAGCCTGCCAAGGAGTGTTCACCTCAGTTGAAAGCACAGACTCGAGAGTCAGACAGACCTGGGTTCAAGTCCCAGCTCTATGTTAACTAGCAGTCGACTGAGACGACAGCTCAACTCCTGTGTCTCAGTCTCCCCAACTATAAAATGAGAACGAGGTTCTTAACAGGGCTCTTATGAGAATTAGACGAAGCGAGGGACGCATGGCATTTATCTGGTGTCCCGCCCAAGGCTTCTCCAGCTCGTCGGTGGACATGCCCAGTCAGTTGCTACCCCGAGGTGGGGCCATCCCGTGCATGGTAGGATGCTGAGCTCCACCCGCCAGGTGCCTGTAGCACCACCTGTCCAGTTGTGACAACTAAAATGTCCCCAGAATGTCCCCCAGAGGGCAAAATCTCCCTCTTGAGAAGTGCTATCTTCACCCATCAAAGTACTCCCTGAGAGCTGGTTATTCCCCGTGGTAACCACTACCACTACCAATGCATCATGAGGATGCATTGGATAGGGACACACCTCCTCGCACGGTGTCTGGACGGTCACCAGGAAATAGGCTGAATTCGAATGGGGTTTTTCCAATCCCCTGGATGACCTTGAAACTAGGTCCTGTATCTCTGGCCATGTCCTGGACCCCAAACTCCACCTCCACTCGGCAGCCAGAGGGTTCCTTTCAAAAACGCAGCTCTGACCTTGTCACTCACATGGCTCCAAACCCCACATCTCATGTCACTTGGGTCCAACCCAAAGCCTTCCCGCATCCTGCAGGCTGTGCTGCTCCCGCATCCAGCCCTGCCCACACCTCCCCTGCCACACCGGCCCAGCTTATCCCCAGAGACACCTCCCCGTGCACAGCTGGCCCTCCCTGCTCAGTTGGCCTTGCGGCTTTCCAGAGCCTGGCCAGCGCCAAGCCTGCTCACCCTCGTCACTTGTGTCACACACACTCGCACCTGGCTGCTGGTGCTGTCGCTGCCTCCTAGCCACAGCGGGGCCCCACTGGGCAGGGCCTTTGCCAGTTTGCTCCCTGCTCTTGCCCCAGGGCCTGCCAGGTAACATCAGCTCAGAAATACATGTCAGGTGGGTGGATGGCTGAGAGAGACCAGGACTCCCAGGGCTGGAAGAGGAGTGGGGGTCACCAGACTCACAGTTGACCGGGACCTCCAAGGGCTTGAGAGCTCAGGAGGAGCCCAGAAGCACGTGACTGAGGTGGGAGAGGCAGGGACCCTCCCTGATAGGAAGGTGCCCTGAGTTGGGCCCCACAGCACGGCCTTTTCCAGCACAGAGAAAGGAAAATATTGACTTCACAAATTAAAAGGAACATTATTAAAAATTTAAAAACCTGATATATACTGGCCCGTTCCCTGCCCTCCTTCTTCAGCGTGCTCGGGGATAATTGTAAGTTAATCCACTGGAGCGCACCGCCCTACAGGCCACCCCAGTTCCTGTGGCTCCACACCCACAATGGGCACCCGTCCCCGTGGGAGGCAGATGTCCCACCTCACACAGACCCCTCTTCCCACAGGAGTCCAGCCACTCCTCAACCTGAGCTTCAAGAAGACGCTAAGAAAGGAAGACCAGGACACCGTGGGGTCCTCTGGTTTCTCAGACCCGGCACCTGGGTCCATCTCAATGGACAAGCACTTTGCTCATCCAGGACACGTCTATTTCCTGTCATTTTCTAATATCAGGTGATTAGGGGGCAGCAACACCGGGTCTGTGGGGAGCGCCTAGCCCCACGCCCACCCCGCACATCCTGCACCTCCACACTTGGGCTGTTGACTTCTCAAGGGAAGGTCTGGGGGCAAACTGTGCCCTTCCTGGGACCCTCTCTGTCCCTGCCTATCCCACTCACACAACCAGGAAAATTAGATTCCTATCATGTGTGCAAAAAGGACCGGACAAATTTTGACCCAGCTTGGAGGGTATGTTGAGGGAAATCTGGCTTAAAATATAGGCAATGTGGCACATTCATGATTCATTTGGGTGGCCCTAAGCACTCACCATGGGTCCACCTTACAGCAGCTAACAGCAGATGAGGTCATGCAGATTAAAATGATGCGGACAGAAGAAAAAAGAACAATCAGCTGTTGCCTATATGAATCCCAAATCAGAGTCCCAGAGTGGATGCTCCAGAATGCCGGTGTCCCCAGTGGGGCTGTCTGGGTGATCCGTGAACCATGCTGGGGGCGGGAGGTAGCAGTCCAGGGGGTAGGTTGTGTGCCTTCAGGTAATTAGTCACCTGAGGATTCAGGGAGACAACCTTGCGTATATGTATGTATGTGTGCACGTATGTGTACTATCCCAGGCCAAACAAAGATATCACTAGAACTTAAGTTCAAAATTCCTTTTTAAAAAAGTATTATTTTCAAATTATTTTCAAAATAATAAAGGGTTTGCAAGAATAGTACAAAGATCTCCAATATACCTTTTACTCAGTCTCACTAATTTTTAACATTCTGCCAGATTTTTATGTGCACGCATGTGTGTGCATGTACGCATGTGCATGAGTACGTGCATGCATGTGTGTGTATGAGCGTGCACATATGCACGTGTATGTGGGGGGTGCGTGCATGTGTATGTACATAACTATGTGTGCATTGTGTGCATGCATGTGTGGATGTGTGCACACGTGTGTGCATGTGTGTGTGTATGAGCGTGCACATATGCACGTGTATGTGGGGGGTGCGTGCATGTGTATGTACATAACTATGTGTGCATTGTGTGCATGCATGTGTGGATGTGTGCACACATGTGTGCATGTGTGTGTATTTCCAAATCATGTCTAGGCAGGTTGCATGCCCCTTTCTCCATTAAGTTCAGTGTCCGCGTCCTAAGATCAAGACTAGTCTCTCACATATTCATGGTGCAGTTACCAACATCAGAAAATTTAACATTAACACAATATTTTAATCTAAACTACAGATTATATTCTAAATTCCAATTTTCTCAATTGTCCGAATAATATCCTTTATAGAACATCTGTTTTATTATTATCTGACCTGGAATTTCCATTTTGTGTATGATTTATAGTGTCACACAGCACACCCCACATGGTTAACTACATTTGTACAGCATCCCATGTATATAGTACACAAATAAAACAAACAAACAAACAAAAAACATTTAACACATACTCACATACACACACACATAATTTTTTTTTCCCTGCACAGGATCTAGTCCAAGACCACTTACTGTATTTACTTGTCATGTCTCTCTAGTCGCCTTTAATGATTCTGTGGCCTTCGGGCTTGTTGTTTCATGGCCTGTCCATCAGTTTGGGTTTCTCTTTTTCCCAATGGTCAGGTTCATTAGTGACCACACTGTGGTAAGGAGATGCCCTCGCTGGCATCTGCCCAGGGTCTGATGAGGAGATGAGGATCCTCAAAGCAGCCCTGGGAACTTCTGAGAGTCTGCACAGTTCTGCCCAGGAGCCTGTCCAGCAGCCCCAGGCTGTGACCCTGGCCCCACCATTCACCAAGTCTTCTCCCACCTGACCACACCAACGCCTGGGGAGCCCACCTGGAAGAGCCCTCCAATGCGTCAGCCCCTCATGGAGTTGCTCATGGAGGTGGGGAGAAAATCCTCCCCCCGCCAGTGTCTGGGCCCAAACACTCACACTTGGGCTCAGGGAGGGATGAGGGGCACAGACTTCCCAGGAGTGGTTCCTTGAAGTTCTCCCCATCCAAGGGGCTGGCTCAGTCACAGACAGGGATACACTGGAGTCAGCGCACCTACCATTTGTGGAAAACACCCTCCGTTTCCATACCTAACACTCATCCTTTAAGTTCCTTTCAACACAGAATGTTAAACCCTGTCTCTGTCACCATTGCCACCACAGCCAGTAGGTCAGGTGGGAGCCCCAGAAATCAGGCAGGAGGAAGGAGGTTCTTGGTGAAGGGTGCAGAGCCTGCAGCCCATGGCAGCAAAGGCGTTGACGTCCCAGCACAACCCCACCTCTGTCCTCAAAGGCTGCAACCTGGAGGGCACCTGAAACTCTGCCTGAGCCCAGAATCACTGATGGGAGCAGCTTCAGACTGTTACCCTGCTTTCCCATGCCTCCACCAGAATAGTACTGACACCTCTTCTGCATGTCCCCCAGGGAGCCACAGGGGCCGAGTGTCACTGTCCGGTGGAGTCTGGCTGGACGAGATGGCTTCATTGGTCTCCTTCCCTCCCTGCCTCACTCCCTCGCCTCTTACTGCTGCTTCCTTCAACTACTCAAATCCTTGTCTCGGTAGAAATCCCAAACTCAGAGACCCTACATCCCCCGAGAAAGGTTCTTGCAGGTTTTGGTTAGCTGCATCTTAAATTGTCTGAGCTGTGGGGAGAGACATCCTGGTGTGGGCTCAGCCTTCTGCACAGACCAGCAGGTACCCAGCTCTCCCCAGCAGGCTGGCCTTGGCCCATCAGAATGGAGGCCGAAGTCAAGTCACATGGAACTTCCCAACAAGTCTGAGATGCGTCCATACCTGATAATTCCTCAGAAGCCATTGGAAGTGGCAGAGGACAGTGCAGGGTCAAGCAGAAGCTGACGAGGACATCATCAAGGACATCCACCCCCTGGATGGGGCTCAGCTGAGGGGCCTCTGAAGCCCCTGTGTCCTCCAAGAGCTCCCTCTCTCTGCTTCTGCTTCCAGTTGTCTGGAAGCTAATAGGGGTGGGTGATGAATGTAGCCCTTATGAGTTATTAAACACGTTGGTAATGGGGAGATAAAAATAACCATTGAAACACTGTGAGACGCCTGGAATTGCAATTCAATTGCAATAATCATTGTTATTGTAATAGTGAGTTAGAAAATGATTTTATGTTAATAAACCAATGGGTAAAGAACGATTCCATGACTGCCTGTGTGTGCATCTGGCCCGGCTGGATGACTTGAGAATACATCCTTATCTCTGGATATTTGGGGCACTGGGGGTAGGGGGTGGTAACAGGGGGAGGATGATGTATATTTTTAAATGCACAAACTTCTAGAACTGCAGCAACACATCAATGGGCTGAACACCCAGGAGCTGAAAGAACAGGCTGATGAGATCTGGACACCTTGATCTTCCATTAACTTATGAGATGCTGGAATTGAAAAACACCAGCCTGGGTCGTACATCAGGCACTAGGACTTACAAGGGGAGCAAATATAGGCAATAGGAACCATGGCCACCTACAGATTTGGGGGGACGGACCTGCTGAGAGCAGTCCAAGGGTCCTCTCTGGTTTTACCCTCCAACCACCCCATTGGTCAGAGGTGCATGATGGTCCTCATTTCACAGGTGCAGCCCAGAGGCTGACAGAGGCTGAGGAGCCAGCCCATGGTCGAGCCTGGTAGGTGGTGGACACAGGACTCAGCCCAAGTCCAAGCTCCCACGTCCATCCTAAAAGATGGAGAAATAAAGCAAGAATAGAAAAGTTGGGTAGAGGATTCTCTGTGTGAAAGGGAAAACCAATGAAAAGAGAAACCACCATCCAGCTCTACGGAACAGAAAACATGTACATTTGGACACCGACAAAGTTAGCCTTTTAATAACAGACATAATTTGGTGTTAATGTGCTTGGTTTTCAATGTTCTGCGACGCTGTAGCTGAGGCATGTGTATCTGACTGCTATTTTAAATGTCACAAAATGGGTGCATTTGGAAGAAGAATTTCAAAATGATGTGTTTCACTTTTCCTCCGCCTCATGTCCCTTTTCTTTCAGGAAAGATAAGGTGTGGCCGTATGCATTACCTTTTAATGAAATTTTAATGTATTTGGGAGTATTTCCAGCACGCTACAATTTCATAGAGATGCAAATATAAAAGCTCTCAAAAGACTTCAAAACTGTATTAGCCTGCAACATATATATATTCTAGCTGCATTTCTTTTTGACCCAGTTTATCTATCTTTTTAATCCAAAAAATATCAAAGGAACTCCCTTTCACTCTTTTTCCTGTTATTCTTCATAATCCAATAATTTTTGAACACTTAGTATGTGCTAGCACCTTACAAAGAAAATTGCTGTGGATTGAATGTCCCCCCAAAATTCACTGAAGCTTGACCCCCATTGTAACAGTGCTAAGGGGGTGGGAAATCCAATTACGGTATTTGAAAGGTGGGGCCTTTAAGAGGTGATTAGACTATGAGGACTGTGCCCTGGTCAATGGATTGATCCATTCCTGGAGTAATGTGTGGTCTGGATGGCTTTATAAGAAAAGTAAGTGAGGTTAGCTCTCTCTTGCTTAGCCCATTCTTACCATGTGACACCCTGGTCACCACAAGACCCTGTAGAGAGTTCCCACCCAGAAGGAAGCTCTCACCAGATGTATTCCCTGGACCTTGGACTTTCTAGCTTCCAAAACTGCAATGAGTAAATTTCATTTGTTTATAAATTACCAAGTTCCAGGTATTCCATTATAAGAAACAGAAAACAGATTAATACAATAATCTTATTCAACTAATAAAGCAACCCCATGAGGTTGGTTGTTTTGTTATTTCTCTTTTAAAGGCAAGGAAACTGAGTCCCTGGGAGGATTAGTGGGTCTACACTGAGGCAATGAGCCAGAATTTGCAGCACGGCTCATCTCTCTGGATTTGACACTTGGGTCTTTTGTTCTATCTTGGTTTTCTATTGCCACTATAAGAAACCACCACAAACTTTGTGACTGAAACAACACCAGTTTACTGTCCTACACTTCTGGAGGTCAGAAGGACAGCATGAGTCTCACTGGGCTAAAATCGGGTGTTGCCAGGGCTGCGTTCCTTTCTGGAGGTCCTGGGGGAGAATCTAGTTTACTGTCCTACACTTCTGGAGGTCAGAAGGACAGCATGAGTCTCACTGGGCTAAAATCAGGTGTCGCCAGGGCTGCGTTCCTTTCTGGAGGTCCTGGGGGAGAATCTGTTTCCTTGCTTCCGTGCTGTTGGCAGAATGTGTGTCCTCACTGGGGCAGAGCTGAGGTCCCGTTTCCTTGCAGGTTTTCACCCGAGGGCCTGTCCCAGCTTCTAGAGGCCACCACATTCCTGGGCGTGTGGCTCCCTTCCTCCATCTCCAAATTAAGCCACAGGGGCTGAGTCACTGTTATGCTTTGGATCTCTCCTTTTTTCCTCTTCCATGTCAACTCCCTGAACACTCTTCTGCCTTCTTCTGCTTTTGAAGTCTCACGTGATTACATTGGGCCAGGATAATCCGGGATCACCTTTTGCTTTTTGTCTTTCAAGCACATTTTCCCAGTCCCCTCCTTCTTTTTGGTAACAGGCCCTCCCTCAGCCCATACCAGCATTGCTGAGGGCCCTGTCAGGGAAGACCACCTCACAGTGCTGGGGCCACCCAGCTGGCTTCCCTGTCACATGCAAAGAGCCAGAGAAAGTGGCAGGGAGAAAGGGAAGAGAACATGAGGGGAGGAGGAGGAAGATCAGCCAAAGAGTCTTTCCATCCTGCCTGGATGTGGGATCAATATTTTTATGTATCGGTTGATGATTGGTTATTGATTGATTATAGGGGTAATTTTATTCAGATTTCAGTCATTTCCAGCTGAGAAAATTCAGGGCTTAGCAACACTTTATTCAATGGAAGAGAGACATACAGCCTACCCACCATCCACCCTTTTAAAATGTTAACATGTTACTACAAAGAGCTACACCCCAGTGCCCATGCCACCCACAGCTGGGAGCTCAGCTCCAGGGCTCCGTCCAGGGTGGCAGGAGAGCAGGGAGCAGTGGTTCCAGAATGCAGCTCCCAGCTAACAGCCTCTGCACCCCTGGGGAGCTTGATGAAAAGGTCAGCTCTTGGTCTCCACCCCGGACCTGCTGAATCAGAACCTCTGCAGGAGGGTCTCGCCCTCTGTGCTTTAGTGAGCCCTCCTGGTGACTGAGTGCTGAGCCCGTGTGAAGTGCCACAGAGGTCACCAGGACAGGCTCCCAAGGCAAACAGCCCTGGCTCTGAGTCGTGGGACCTGGAGGAGCCAATCTGGACTCTCTGAGCTCACTTGCTCATCAGTGAAATTGCTGTGGCAATCGTGTTCCCAGGACTCTGGTCACAAGTGACAAAGATTGAACTCCATCTAGGTTAATGACAAATACTAGCTCACATAACTGGAATCTCATGAGGCACCTGGGGTTCAAGTGAGGCCGAACCTGTGTTCAGATGTCGCTATCAAGCCTCCTTGTCCCCCGTCTCTCGCTTGCTCTCCTGTGGACCACTCCACATCTGATGAGAAGGGACGGGCAGGCACAAGGGCCCTGCCTACATGAACTCTGCAGTCTGGTCTCAGAGGAAGAGACCTTCTCCCCCATCCCAATGACCTTATAGAAAGTCTCACTGTCAAAATGGCGACGGGTCTGGAATGAGCGTGCCAGAGGACAGAGAGAGCCTGAGAAGTGTGCGCTGTGCTGCCAGAGTACTATTTGCATTTCCAAGAGCAACAAAAAACAAATAAATCACTGATCAACTAATTTACAACGAAAAAAAGCAACTACAGTCTCGAGGTTTTAGGGCCGATGCAAAAGAAGGTTCCTGAGAGCGCCACAACTGCGCCGGGAGACCGAGCAGCCCAAGGCAACAAAGGCCAGGAAAGACGGCAGCGACGACGCAGAGACGGAGAGGAAGGTGTGGGACCGGCCCAGCTCTGGGAGCTTTGTGAGTGAC
>NW_007729214.1:0-725 GCF_000696425.1 Galeopterus variegatus | reverse complement strand
ATTGCCTACTTAGCTCTTTTGCCCATTTTTTGATTGGGTTGCTTGTTTTTTTCTTGTAAAGTTGTTTAAGTTCCTTGTACATTTCAAATATTTTTAACAGGCTCTCAATTGCCTGCTTGGGCTCTGCTTGTCCACAGATCTCACTTTGCATGGTCCTGTGCTCTATTATCGGAACAGTAACACTGTCCCATCACCCATGATGTTACTGGAAAAACCAAATGAGAGCATTAAAAAAGGAAAACCTTTATTTCATTTTTCTCCGAACACAGCAGCAAATTTTTACACGAGAAATGAATGTAAGAAACATAAGCCTTTGTTAAAACTCTAAAATGTGTACATTTGTGTATGCATATAATTTTAAATGTATATTTTTTATTTTATGAATGAAATTAGTTTTCCTTTTAATAAAAATATATGCATTTTTTAGGAAATCAAATAAGAAAATTTAGTCTGCAATCCTGAAAATAATAGAACTTTATGAAAAAGTAAAGGATGGTTATTTATATTATTGTATTGGTGTTATCTTATTGGTCTGATTCAAAATAGTCACACCTGTCTTGTCTCAGAAGTGGTCTGGGCTACCTGTGCTACAAGCTGCAGGCTCTGCAATTATGAAATCCCAGGCCATATCTCTACTGGAGCACAATTTTTGCCATTATTATTCTAATAAGAAATGCTAAATGGCATCAATAGGATGCCATGTCGATTGTCTGTGGAAAGGATTG
>NW_007729213.1:251190-252114 GCF_000696425.1 Galeopterus variegatus | reverse complement strand
ACCTCCTTAACCCAAGAAGAGGGGCTTTGTTATTTTTAAATAGCACATTTTAAACTAATTAATTTCTGTTCTAACTGATATGATTGGTCTTTTTTAGACTTTTCTGCTCATATGTCACAAAGATCGTGTCTTCCAATATGCAATTACAAATTCCAATTCATTAATTTTTTTCTGGTTTTAATAGTATATTTATTTCAGAAGCATATTCTGCCTTCAGTTTTTACAGGAGTCTCTTCCACTGGTTCTGCAATATTTTTTGAATTATTTTTTTTCCTACTCAATCTCCATCAGAGGGCTCCACGCAGACCTGGACTCTGACAACAGCACATTGTTTCCTNACAGCATGTCTCAGTTCAGACGAGTTGGTGGCTACCTTATAGGACAGTACAGGTCAGTTTTATAAATTTCAGGTATGGATGATACAACCTAAAAAGAGATTATGAAGTGAGAACTGTTTTCATGCCACAACCTGGAGAAACTCAAACATTTAAAAGCCAGATAACGTAGGTCGAGAGGTCGCAAAGGAGACCATGACTGGAGGGACGCCAGTAGAGTACAGCACCCTCAGACAGCAAGGATCCAGGAAGGGACTGATGAACAGGAGAGAGAGCCTGAAAAAAGTCCATTGTCTTTAGTGACATGGTGCTTATTGGGGGCCTTTAAAACAGCTCTTTCTAAGAAGTAGTGTGGATGGAACCAGATCACAACAGGTTCGAGGACCAAGCAGAAGGTTAGGAAATAAAGGTGATAAATATAAATAATTTTTCCAGATTTATTTAAAAGGACACTAAGGAGAAAAGGAAATAGAACTGGAAGAAAAGGGGCAGGAAGTATGAAAAGATGCAAGAGATTTGGTCACATTTAATAGTAATAGACTAGAGATAGAAGGAAGGAGAGCCTGATGATACAATAGAAAGAAGGGAT
>NW_007729213.1:250401-250881 GCF_000696425.1 Galeopterus variegatus | reverse complement strand
GATTATCAGAGCTATGTTGGCTTTATAAAATAAATTACGTAGCTATCTATACCTTTCTGTTCTATGGAGCAATTTATGCAGCATTAGCTGTTCCTTGAACATTTGAAAAAGCTCCATCTGGTTTCAGAGCCAGTGCTGCTTCTACACCTTCTCGGTGTTGTCTGTGGTTGTCAGTCTATTTGATTTTGACTTGTTCTTGTGTCAATTTTAGTAACTTACATTTTTAAAGGCAAGCTTATATATTATTGGAATTTTCTAATATTAACATTGAGTGCTCTTATAATTTTAAAATTTGTGTCTGATTATAATTTTATAATTATAATTTTTATGATGTGTTGTCTTATAATTTTAAAATTAGTGCCTGCTGTTGCACCCTCCATGTCATTCCTGCTTGTACCTGTTTGCTCTTGTCTTGCTGCTTTCTCCCTTGGTCAAGTCTGCCAGAGCTCTGCCAACTTTATTCTGCTTCCTTTGTTGCTT
>NW_007729213.1:247030-249484 GCF_000696425.1 Galeopterus variegatus | reverse complement strand
ACCTCCTTAACCCAAGAAGAGGGGCTTTGTTATTTTTAAATAGCACATTTTAAACTAATTAGTTTTTGTTCTAACTGATATGATTGGTCTTTTTTAGACTTTTCTGCTCATATGTCACAAAGATCATGTCTTCCAATATGCAATTACAAATTCCAATTCATTACTTTTTTTCTGGTTTTAATAGTATATTTATTTTAGAAGCATATTCTGCCTTCAGTTTTTACAGGAGTCTCTTCCACTGGTTCTGCAATATTTTTTGAACTATTTTTTTTCCTCCTCAATCTCCATCAGAGGGCTCCACGCAGACCTGGACTCTGACAACAGCACATTGTTTCCTTGCCTCGAGCTCTGCTAACTGTCTATGTGGGTGTTCTTGGATCTAGAGCTGGGGGTCACCTTGCCATTCCCAGTTCTAGCTTCATCTTCAGACTCTGGCAGGTGTTCATTGCACATGGTGTTGACAGACTGAGATAAGATTCTCTTCTTACCTCTTGACTATTTTTTTACACCCGAGAAGCCTATGTCTCTTGCTGCTAGTCCTCTCCCTGTTCTTTTCTCATTTTGTTCTTGATTCAGCATTTGACGAGTTTGAACCACACTTAGTAGGATGTCATGCATCATACACACCAACTCCTACTTTCTAACCTGTTATTTTCTAGGGTTTGAAGTACTGATAATTTGGTTTGGACAGCAGTATTTTGACCTCAAAAAGAGTGGACTGCTTAGTATGTACGTTAGTTGGTATAGATTCTAATTCTGAGCCAGAGGCAATTAGTTGGAAGGGGACAATGGATGTTTTTGCTTTCTTTCTGAGTATCAAATTTACTCTGTTCCAAGCAACATGATACGCATTGAACACTAATTGTTTTGTTCAACTTAGATCCACCAGGCTTATATTGGTGTATTCTCTTGTTATTTGCAATAGATTATATGTCAGTTTTAGTTTTTAGTATTAATATATTTTTTTTGTCTTTTGCTTCTATATATTTTTGTCACAGGTGAAGAAGTGCCATTGTAAGCCAGAAGTCATGAGCAACGTTTAAAAGAAAGAAAAAAAGGATGGTCATGTTAATAATAGCTATTTATTGAGCAAATGTTACTTAGTGGTAAACGTCATTGCTGTTTGCGGACCAGTGGACACATTTTTGTCTGATTCTCATCTAAGCAATTGATTTGTCTTCTTTTATGCACATTTCTTACTGGCAAACATCATTGTTTCTTACTGGTAAACATCACTGCTGTTTGGGGACCAGTGGGCACATTTTTGTCTGATTCCCATCTTAAGCAATTGCTTTGTCTTTGATGCACATTGAATTGATATGTCATCAAGCTTTCCTTTTTTCCCATGTTAGAAAGCCAAGAGCCTACCCATAGCAAGTTTATCAGACTGACAGCATGCCATTTTAGATTAATCTCAGTAGTGATTCCATTTTGTGCCATTATTTTTATTTATTACATATTTCTAGTTGAAGTTATTTCAAGTTTATTAAATTCACCTTAAATACTTTTTATAACAAGGTGGAATAATAATAAACAAGTTCATGTTCTTACATCTGTATCCAAAAAGACTATTGAATCTGAAAGACATAAAATTGCACTTTATATTAAGTTACCTTGTGATCTATGAAGCTCTGAAAGTTCCATGGCTTAAACTTTTGCTTTTAGCTGATTTTTACACATTTCCTTAGTGCTAAATGTCCCCCATGGCAATCCTTGGCAGAGACAGCACTAGGCATTGTAAACTGTTTGTCCCCAGAGAGCTTCACCTTCCCTTTTTCCTCTCTCTCCTCACTTGGGGCATCAGTGGCAAAATAGAATGCACATGGGTGGAGATGGGCCAGACAGCCACGCCCAGCTCCAGCTCTGGCCATTGCTAGCCCCTCAGGGCTGGGCCAGCTCCTGAGTCTGGCTGAGCCTCACTTCCTTCACCTCTACTAGAAAGTGATGAAACGTAGACACCAGAGAGACTGTGATGTTTGATGAATTTGAATACATAAAATAATTCTGCAGCATTCTGGAAACATACTAGGTTCTTAATAAAAAGGTAGACATTGTCACTATTTGTGCATGCTTTGTTCCCTTTGATGCCTGCATGGGAGGGTGGGGGTGGGGTGAGGTTCTCCTGTGGTGTTCATTGCAGCTTTCCATTTAGATCTGTGCTTCCTATCCTCTGGATCCTACACTCTGACCTCCTCCCCTCTTCAAAATACTCATATTTTCCCACATTACTTTAGGGCTGGACTTCCTGCTACATTCACAGACAATCTATTAAATACTAGTATGTCATCACCTAAGGTAACATTTTCATTTAACAGGAATTTCTGGTGAAAATGTCTTCGACAAAGAAATATATAACTATATATTTGGAATTTTAGATCAATAGGGCATTTTGGGGGGGGTGGACAGCACCTTTCAAATGACAATAATATTAGGTACTTTGTAAATTCAAGATTG
>NW_007729213.1:245905-246879 GCF_000696425.1 Galeopterus variegatus | reverse complement strand
GGGGGGTGGACAGCACCTTTCAAATGACAATAATATTAGGTACTTTGTAAATTCAAGATTGTGAACCAGGGGACACTTTTAACCTTTTCTACAACATTCTTAAACCAAGGTTGATAGATAGAGGAAGGAACAGCCTTCCAGGTCCTAGTTAAAAATTTGGAAAATGAATGAATTGTAGCTGTGGACACACAAATTAAAAATACCTTTAATGACTGAGAACACAGTACATCAAAGATCCAAACCAAAGGAAGGATATCTAAGTTTTAGTAATTCAGACTCAATAATGTAGGATTTGAGATGTGGGCAATCTCGTTTTATAGATGAAATAAGCCTTAAATCAGGCTCATTTGGGCCCAGGCCATCTCACAGGAGGTACAGGGAGAAGTTGGTTATGTGCGAGTGTTCAAGCTGGGACTGATGAGGCAGAAGGAAGTGTTGCAGCACGGGCATGAGCCAAAAGCAGCAACGGTAGCTCCGGACTGACTTGAACCCCCCACCAGCCCCCAAAATGCAAATGAAGAACAAAAAATTCTCTGGTCACCCAATCACTGTCGGCCTCAGTGACCCACAGAGAGCACAAAGAGTCTACACACTCCTGTTAAAAGCTTGGATTCATAGCTCTTGGGATGCTCCCAGAAAAATAAATGTACATTTGCAGCTTTGAATTCTTGAAAAAAAATCCAGTTGTTTCAGCAGTAATTTACAAAAATACTGTGTTTTGCAAAATTTTCTGGGAAAATTGCACTGTAAGTATAGGTTCTGTTTCGCCCATGTACAAAAGAACCTTACAGTATTGTTTATTAGAGAGAAATTTTATACTTAGTCCAAAATCTAAGAACTTAGATTGAACATAATGGCCTAGCCATGTTTGGATTCTTTTTAAAAATTAACAACTACTTTTATACTCTGAATTCTACATAACTTGGAAGTACAAAGATATGATATTTAGAGTGAACATATTTTGAAGATATGAA
>NW_007729213.1:242659-244480 GCF_000696425.1 Galeopterus variegatus | reverse complement strand
AGATCTTATCTTTTTGACAGATAGGAGATGGAAATTGCAGGACATCAGCAGACATAGCCCCTCTTCAAAAGCTTTTACTCCCATAAGACAGTGTCCAGCAATATCCAGTAACATATATTTTACCCTTATTCCCCTGCCCTAGTCTCTAGGTGAGTGTCTGTACTTGCCTGTGTGGTCCTGGGCTGTAGGAAACCTCACTGGGTGATTGAGGTGACCTTGGCAAAGTTGATGGAGGCAGAACTTATCCTCTGGAAGCCTCTGTGCAGTCACTGCAAAGGACAAAAGGAGCATGATCTGGTCCCCCTTACTGAGGACATTGTTTTTCCTGGGGCAGAAGTTGTAGGAAAGTCTTTTATGTCATTTGGGACATCCAAGAGCAGGTTTTTCCCTCTTATAAAAAATTTAAAAGTAAATAATCAAACGAGCAAGCAAACTTTTTGCAGACATTCTCTTACTTTAAGGAATCTATTGTAGCCTATCTCTGGGAAGAGTTATATGTCCTATGGAAAATCTTATTTAAGAATAATAGATTTATTCTCAATTTGTTCATCCCACATGCTTCTCATAAGGAAAGAGGATTAGATACATGGCAGTAGAGATTTTCAAAGAAGCCTCCCATAATAAAACTCAGTATTCCACAAGTGATTAATTACATTATGATATGACTATACCATGGAATATTATGCAGCCATTAAAGTCATGCAGTAGAGGAAAATTTCATTTTATAAGGAAGTGCTTGCATATGAAAAACAGGTTACAAGCCATATGTGCAATGTGATCCTAATCTTGTCCAGAAGAAATTGAGAAAAAACACTGGATATATTTATACACCAATATTAACATCTCTGGTTGAGGGTCTTAGGGGTGGTGGTTTTTACTTTCTCTGGTGTTTTTCTAAGGTTTTTTTAAATGTCCATAAATCTTACACTACTTTTGTATTCAAAGAACAAGCGGTTATAAAAATTATTTATTTATTTATTCAGTAATTATTTATTAAGTACCTATCATGTGCCAGATATTATGCTAAAGCTAGGAACAGAACAGTCAACACAAGACAAAAATTTCTTTATTGTCAGAGCTTATTTCTAGTGGAGTGGGGACACAGAAAACAAATCAATCAATCAATAAAATATATAGTATGTCAGATGGTTATACATGTTTTGGGAAGAAAAGAGAAGGAAAAGAAATCCAGGGAAGGGAGATAGGAGTGCTTGGGGACTGGACAGGAGTGCACTTTTAAATAAGGGGAGGCCTATGCTGAGTAAGTGCAAATTTCAAGAAAGTGCATTTGCATTTCAAATTTTTGCTGGTGTCAAGGTGACTAAGAAATAATTATTATTAGGCACAGAGTAACTCATCATACAATCACAGAAAAGGCAGCATCTCAGGTGCCCCCGGGAAGCAACTTAGATGGGCGACCTAAGTGCCAAGGCAGCTGGCAGCACCAGCGGACACCCTGAAATGGATGTGGATAGTGCAGTTGTGACTATATAAAGTCTCATTGTAAGCAGAATCTTTGCACAAGGATCTGTGGTAAAAGCAGAAGTTTGCACATTAGCCTATATCCCTTAATAAGGAGATAGACAGAACCATATAGTCATCACTCGTAGTTCCTGCTCTTCCTGGGAAAGTGTAAGCATTCTCCTTCTTTTCTCCTCCCAGCCTGGGCCCCCCCAGCCAGGCATCCGCGTATGTGCGCGAGGATGCCCAAGTCTGAGGGGAGCTGTGTCAGTCTGAAAGGCAGTGGACTGTTCCCCACCAAGCTGGAGTGGTGAGCCAGTTGACGTCAACAGGAAGGTTGCGTAGAACCGGACAGTTTCC
>NW_007729213.1:239504-242071 GCF_000696425.1 Galeopterus variegatus | reverse complement strand
AGAATCTTTGCACAAGGATCTGTGGTAAAAGCAGAAGTTTGCACATTAGCCTATATCCCTTAATAAGGAGATAGACAGAACCATATAGTCATCACTCGTAGTTCCTGCTCTTCCTGGGAAAGTGTAAGCATTCTCCTTCTTTTCTCCTCCCAGCCTGGGCCCCCCCAGCCAGGCATCCGCGTATGTGCGCGAGGATGCCCAAGTCTGAGGGGAGCTGTGTCAGTCTGAAAGGCAGTGGACTGTTCCCCACCAAGCTGGAGTGGTGAGCCAGTTGACGTCAACAGGAAGGTTGCGTAGAACCGGACAGTTTCCTCTGCTCTCCTGACAGAGACTTTCATGCAATGCAATGTTACCATTTGTTTAGAAGTAGTCCCGAGGGACGCGCGGGAGCGGCGGCGGCGCCTTCTTCTCCTGCTGCTTTGACGACCATCCCCGCCCGCACCCCGCTTGCGTGCCCGCTCCCTCTCCCCCGGGCCCCACCAGGGGCCTCACAGTGTCCCCGCTCTTTTCGCGGATCTTCGGAAAGAAGCAGATGCGGATCCTTATGGTCGGCTTGGATGCCGCTGGCAAGACCACAGTCCTGTACGAACTGAATTTGGGGGAGATTGTCACCACCAGCCCCACCATAGGCCTCACCGTGCAAACAGTGGAATGTAAGGACATCTGTTTCACAGTCTGGGGTGTGGGAGGCCAGGACAAGATTCGGCCTCTGTGGAGGCATGACTTCCAGAACACTCGGGGCCTCATCTTCGGCGTGGACAGCAGTGACCGGGAGCGAGTCCAGGAGTCTGCTGATGAACTCCGGAAGATGCTGCGGGAGGACGAGCTGCGGGTGCGGTGCTGCTGGTGTTTGCCAACAAGCAGGACGTGCCCAACGCCATGCCGGTGAGCCAACTGGCCGACAAGCTGGGGCTACAGCACTTGCGCGGCCGCACGTGGCATGTACAGGCCACCTGTGCCACCCAAGGCGCAGGCCTGTATGATGGGCTGGACTGGCTGTCCCATGAGCTGTCAAAGCGCTAACCAGCCAGGGGCAGGCCCCTGCTGCCCAGAAGCTCCCGCATTCATCCCGGGATGACCAGACTCCCGGACTCCTCAGGCAGTGCCCTTCCCTCCCACTTCTCCTCCCCCACGACACAGGCCTCTGCTCCTGCTCCTGCCTGCATGTCCTCTGTTGTTGCAGCCCGGCGCCTCGCCCTCGGGCGCAGAGGGGTCCACACTCCTGCCTGCCGGGACCTGTGGTAGGGGCTTCCTGGCCAAGGCCCTCTTCTAGAGGAGGAGCAGGGATCAGGGTTTACTTTTGTTTTTTNTGTGATTTAAAAAAAAAAAAAAAAAAAAAAAAGTAGTCCTGAATTCCCAGAATAACGGGCACTTCTACATTTAAACAAAAACACAAAGTGTATTTTGAACCCAAATATAAATTATTTTGTGCTAATGTATGGAAATGGCTACTTAGAAATTGACCTGAGAAAAATAACTTACTTGGCTTGAAGAATTTTGATAAATAATTTAGAATTGTCTGCCCCACCTATAACTGCTATGAATTTTTTAAAAATTGTGTTTAAGTCTTTGTGCACTTACTATTTCTAACCCAGATAGGGCATGCCTGGAGTAAGATATGCTCTCAGGAAGTGATGGCTGTGAATGACGATGACGATGACTATGATGATGATTGGGGGATATTAACAAATGAATTCTTGCTGAAGTATAGCACTCAGCAATGTTTTGTCTCTCCCAGAGGCATTTGTGTTTAAAAGGATAATTATGAAGAGAAGACACGCAGAACTGAAAAGATAAATGTTGTGTAGTGTAATCTGAGGTCCTGACATTTTAAGACGAGGGCAGGGCTGGTCCTAGAGCCCTCAAAACTTGCCACGTGGTCATCTACAATCTGATTGTATATAAACCCAGCACAGATCTCATAATTGGTGTCAACCACTATAATAACCTTGTTCTTCACCCCCAAGAATATAAACCTCTGGAAACAACCTCTCCCCTGACTCTCACAGGTACAGAAGATTCGTCCCTCTCTGGGGAAGGTGACACAGGAAGGCGACTCTCCTCTGCCCACCCAGGCACTTCCTCACTTCCACCTACAGACCAGGAAGGGGAGGATAGGGATACAGATAATTAAATCTGATGCCTTTTAAAGGACATCAAGACTATTAAACCCAAGTCTCTGGATTGCATATTCCAGTGGCTTTTACAACATATTAAGGATGAAAGAGAAATGGATTGAGCACCAGTCCACATTAATTATCTGTGGCCCTTTGGCTTCTTGCACAGTGTCAGGAGTTCTGAGATCCTCCAACTAACTACATTCTGCTGAATATAAAAAGAAATATATAGCAAGTGGGATAATAACATTTGTCAGTTTCATTTACAGCTCGTTTAGCTTGGCTGAATTAATGAGTACCTATTAGGCAGACTTGCAAGGATCCCTTTACACGTTCTTAAAGAATACCATACAATTAAATATTGCTCTGATAGAATCATAAATAGCAGAAGCAGAAAAAAATTCTCAAATTACTCAGATTGGCATTTTTTTAGAGTGGCTACTTTTTCTG
>NW_007729213.1:237415-239126 GCF_000696425.1 Galeopterus variegatus | reverse complement strand
AGCAGAAAAAAATTCTCAAATTACTCAGATTGGCATTTTTTTAGAGTGGCTACTTTTTCTGGTTGAGAACATACCTGGTATGGGGCAAAAAACAGTCATTTATAGGATGCTCCTTACATGCACATCACTGCACTGAGCACACACGACTCCTCCTCTCTAAGGCATGTGGGTGCTCTCCCTTCGTGCACTAATCTCTCACATCTCTTATTTGCTGTCATTATTTGTAGCTTTTGGCCTTATTTTACCCCTCCTTTGGATTACAAGCTTTGGTCAGCAGGCAGTGTGCACTTTACAGCTTCATATTCCCTACAGTACTTAGCTCAGTATTTCACACATGATAAAATGTTCAATAAACAGTTTTGAATTAATAAATACCAAGAAAAAAAGAAAACAAAAAACATTGCTCCTCCTAAAAGCTTATAATAGCTAATAATGATAAGCAAACAGTTTTTCTCAAAGCACTTTCTATGTGCCTGACACTGTGCTTGACACTTTAAGTCATTCCCCATATTAATAGAAAAAAACTGAACCTTACAGAAGTTAGCCTAACATTATACAGGCAGACCCAGGATTTAATCACAAGTCTGACCGTAAATCCTGTGATCTTAACTTTTATATCATACATTCTTGTAATTTTTTATGGTTGTTGACATTTTAGCTTGAATATTTTATCCTTATTGCTATGATATCCACTATTCCAGAATTAATTGTTAAAATTGCTGAATGCTCTGGAGCCAAAGATCAAAGACATACATGGAAGAAGTCTAGAAGAATGCAGTACCGGCCTTGAGTTCTGTACTCTTGTGGCTTGAAGAATGTTGGCATCATTATGGATCGTCAAGACAGATGTAGATGGAGTGAGATAGTGACCTTGTTCTTTTTTCCTGGATACTGTGGTACTTAGTAAAAGGAGAGGATTTTGTGGTGCAAGAAAATTTTGTGGATCAAGAAAGTATCCCACAGTTCTGAGTAACTGGAGATAGTAATATATTGTTTAATAGAGAAATTTTTGAGGTATCATTGCATCTCGACTTTACTATTATACATATTTATTGAGTATCTATGAAGTTTCAGAAGTATGCATAGGCACTTAGAATGTAAGATTGAGTAGAATGCTGTGCCTGACCTCAAGTGTTTACAGGCTAGCAGGGGAGCCCGCTGGGTAAAATATTATAATGAAATTTGTTAAATATTATAATAGAGGCTCATAGAAGTGCTATAGAAGCAAGTGTAGAAACAATTCTGCCTAATAGTCAAGAAAAGATATTTACATTGTCAGTGAAGAACAGGTCTTCACCAGATGCTGGTGCTGGGGCTGAGGTGGGGCTGATGGAGGGCTTGGTTCTGGGGTCTAGATATAGAAAAAGCAAAGGATCTGAGGACGTTCCATAAGAAGGTAGAAGGTGAATGTACAGGACACAGGTTAATGGACGTCAGAAGGATGTCCTGGCAGGTATGGTGAGCACAACAAGAAGTCTTGTGGGGCAGGGGGTAAAAATCAGGTGGGCAGTTGGCTTCAGGACCCTAGCATAACAAATGGGGACCCAAATACAAGTACTAGGGTTCAGGGACAAGGCTCTGGATCTAAGACCTTTGAGGGAGCTGGGCTGGCTCTTCAGGTGTCATGGAACTTTGTCAGAGGCCCTTGGTAGGTAAAGCTAAGCCTTAAGTTTGTCATAGGAAGAAGAGCAGAGCAAGAAAAATCTTAAAG
>NW_007729213.1:236299-237121 GCF_000696425.1 Galeopterus variegatus | reverse complement strand
AGGTAAAGCTAAGCCTTAAGTTTGTCATAGGAAGAAGAGCAGAGCAAGAAAAATCTTAAAGCTGACTTCCACCATGAACCTCAGTACTGCTGTTGAGGGGCTTCCTTCTTTCTTTATTTATTTTAAATTAAATTAATTAATTAATTATTATTATTTTTTTACATTCTAAGATGTTGTTGCAGAACAGTTGGGGAGGAAAGGGAGAGGGGAAAGGGGAGGATGATAGAGTAGGAGGAGAAGGGAGGAGGGAGGGGGAGCACAGTTGAGGCCTGTGGCACTCCCCTCATTCTGGCAGGGTTGCCCAGGGGGCTTCCGGTGGCAGCTCAGTCTTAGCTGGACTGGATGTGGACTTCTGGGGTGGGGCATGGCTGAGGCCCTTGGCCCCCCTGCACTCTGGGAGCCTGGGATGCTTCTGGAAGCAGCTTGGTGGTCATCACTGGGCTGGATGCGGATGTTGGGGGGGAGTGGCTGAGGCCCTTGATACCCCCTGCCCTGACTCAGGAGCCCAGGGGGCTTCTGGTCCTTCTAGATATTATAGATGTTCTTTGGTAGGGTTAGATCTTTACTGGTTAATATCAGAGCTTTGTCTCTGATCTGTGGGTTTTTGGTTTTTTCTTGCAGTTCTGTTTTGGATTATTTGCTCTTCTCACAAATTAAATTCTGCACTGGAACTAACTTGTTGTCCTTTGCTTACTTCTAAAATGGTAGAACTTCCTCTAGGAACCAGTACTTGAGCCTTGTGTTTGAGCTAAATTGCTGCTTTGCTGCTGATTCTCTGGGGAAGGCTTTTTGTGCCGCTCAAGTTTTAATTGTTTACCTTGT
>NW_007729213.1:231633-235977 GCF_000696425.1 Galeopterus variegatus | reverse complement strand
GATCTTTACTGGTTAATATCAGAGCTTTGTCTCTGATCTGTGGGTTTTTGGTTTTTTCTTTCAGTTCTGTGTTGGATTATTTGCTCTTCTCACAAATTAAATTCTGCACTGGAACTAACTTGTTGTCCTTTGCTTACTTCTAAAATGGTAGAATTTCCTCTAGGAACCAGTACTTGAGCCTTGTGTTTGAGCTAAATTGCTGCTTTGCTGCTGATTCTCTGGGGAAGGCTTTTTGTGCCGCTCAAGTTTTAATTGTTTACCTTGTATGCACTTCTGGGTCTAGTGAGGTCTGGTACACCCGGGTTATGTGGAAACTCTGGTCTGGGCCTGAGTCTTTTCAGCCAACTTCACCCCCTACAGTTCTCCATTCCTGACCAGTCTCCACTGAGTGGGCCTGTGCTGACTGGAGGGCAGATCAGCTGTCCATGCTGTGCCCCAGTGTTCTCCCACTGGTCCAGTCTCCCCCACCCCTTACACTCCAAACATTTTCCATGTTCTGGTCCCTTGTGATGACTCACCAGCCTCTGAGTGGCTCCTTTTTCATTTACCTGTGGCCCCTTGCTCCTTTGTGGGTCCACGGGAACTCTGGTCTTGCTTTTGCCAGCTCTTGCTCTGTGTGCTCACCAAGGCCAGCCTTGAAGTGGTTGGGGCTTGAAACAGTTGGAGTGGTCCTTTCTTTCTCTCATTGTGACTCCTCCTGCCTTCATGAGCTCCATAGGTCTCTCCTCCTCTTCCCATGAGCTCTAATGGTCCCAACTTGGCAGTCATTGCTTTCTAATAGTTGTAAATTGGTTGATTGTGGGAAGGGGTGATGCTGGGGACCATCTATTCTGCCATCTTGATCGGAAGTCCCCAGGGGGCTTCTTAAATCCCCTTAAACCAGAGTATGAATAGGGTTGGCTTCAGAGTCTGATTGAGTCCAGGTTTAGGATGAGGCAGATAGAAAGACATAATAAAAGGGGAGATTTGAGCAAAAATGGCTTATGAGCCTCCATATGTCATTACAGGCAATTCACTAAATTCTTCCTTGTCAACTTACAACATTAAATGCTAAAGGTTTACTTAGCATTTCATTTAGAGTAATGACATTGGTGAAATAATGATATCACTTGTAAGTCATTTGGCAATCTCATCTGTTACTATTAAAATATTTGTAAGATGTTTCATATTTTTAGAAAATCCCTGTGGTTTCTAAATATGGTAGCTTATTCTAGTACCTGAAAAATATTAGTACCATACTACTTAATTAATGCATAATTTTGGATAATTTGACGGGGGCTGGCCTGCAATTTATCTTTCATGAATTTGCATTAAATATAATATACTAGGCTAATTAAGTTGGATAAGATTGCAAGAGATTATGTTTAAACAACTTTTGAAACTACTTTTCAAGTACTCTTAAACACTTTAACAGCTACCATTTCCATACCAATACTTAGTTGATTATAATAATAATAATCATTACCTATTCAAGAAAGTATTTTTCTAGTGATATTTACTTTGCATCTTAGAGATAACCCTTTTATTCACTATGGTTATTTACAATAGAATTCTTTTGGTTTTGAGTATCAGAAACCCAGCTTGAACAAACTTAGGCAAAAAAGGATGATTTTGTAACTATCTTAACTGCAGGAGAAGCAAGTGTTCTAGTCTGTTTGGAATGCTACAGCAAAATACCATAAACTGGGTGGCTAATAAACAACAGAAATTTATTCCTGACAGTCCTGGAGGATAGGAAGTCCAAGTTCAAGGTGTTAGTAGACTCAGTGGTGAGGGCCCTCTTCCGGGTTCATAGAGAAAGCCTTCTCACTATGTCCTCACATGGCAGAAGGGGCTAGCTAGCTCTCTAGGGTCTCTTTTATAAAGGCACTAACCCCATCCATGAGGACGCTGCTTTCATGGCCTAATCACCTTACAAGAACCCTACCTTCTGATATAATCACCTTGGGGAGATTAATATTTCAATGTATGAATTTTGGGGTGGGGGGGACAAAAGCATTCAGACCATAGCAGCAAGGGTTTAGCTGGGCTCCTGGGTTAACAGGAACTAGAAAAGGAATGAATGCTGCCAGGGCTCCCTCCCTCATCTCTGCTTCTCCTGCCTTTGGCAGGCTGCCCCTAGATGGAACAGAACCATGACTGCCCTCAGTGGCAGGACCTCACATCTCAGTACATCCATCTCTTTAGAGAGACTGCAACTAGTTTTCTCTGTTTATGAATTTAAAAATTCTTATAAGGGCTATGGTTGACACCTTGGGTCAGATGTTCATCCCTCAGTACATCCATCTCTTTAGAGAGACTGCAACTAGTTTTCTCTGTTTATGAATTTAAAAAGTCTTATAAGGGCTATGGTTGACACCTTGGGTCAGATGTTCATCCCTGGACAAATCAGCTATGGTCAAGGGAGTCAGAGTATTACAGCTGGCTCAACTGAAACCACTCATGTGTAGATTAACTACTATGATATAAGAATAGACTAAATATTTTTAAAAAGAGAACTTAAAATATATAAGTAAGTGAAAAGGCATGACATGTTCTTGTATGGGAACACTCAATAATACAAATTGCTCATTTACTCAACAAATATTTACTAAGGATATCCTATGTGCCTGGCACTTTATTAAGCAGTGGAAATTCTCCTGAAAATATTTATAACTTCATTGAAATTTCAGTTAAACCCCAGATGAGTGTTTTAAGAATATGGACAAACTCAAGATAAAGTTGATAAGGACATGAATGTGTATAAGAAAAGTTTAAACAGTATTTTAAAGATGGTATTTTCAATATATATAGAGGTAATATATAAACTACAACATAAAGTGAGGGAGAGACTGATAGTGGTAAGACTTCTACATTACATTTGGAGTAGTAAAACATTAATTCTAAGTAGATTAGGAAAAGTTAAGTGTATATATTATAGAGAAACCAGTAAAAAACAAAACAAACAAAAAAAACTATTGTCTTAGTTTGGGCTGCTATAATAAAATGCCATAAACTGGCTGGCTTGTAAGTAACAGAAATCTATTTCTCACAGTCCTAGAGGCTAGAAGTTTGAGATTAGGTGCGAGCTTGGTAAAATTTTGGTGCAGGCCCTCTTTCAGGTTGCAGACTGCTGACTTCTCTTTGTGGCTTCACAGGGCAGAGAGCAGAAAGGGGAAGCAAGCTCTCTCATGTCTCTTATAAGGGCACTAACTCCAACGTAAGAGCTCTACTCTATGATTAGACTTCATCTAATCTTAACTACCTCCCAAAAGCCCAACCTCCTCATATGATCACATTGGGGGGTAAGATTTCAACATATTAATTTTGGGGAGACAAGAATTTAGTACATAAAAATATACAAAGAAATATAGTAAAAACACAATAGATAAATTAGAAAGGAATATGAAAAATGTTCAAACAGCCCAAAAGAAGGTAGAAAATGGGAAACAGAGTAATAAAAAATTGAGGAAACAAATAGAAAACAAATAATAAAATGGTAGACCTAAATACAAAGATATCAATAATTAAATTAAATCTAACTGGTATAAATACAACAATTTAAAAAGATTAAAAGAAAGAATTGAAAAAATGTGACCCCACTATACGCTGGCTACAAGAAACACACTTTGTATATATTGATATAGGTGGATAAGAAATACATTTTTAATAAAATGATATACATGGACATAACATGATGAAAGGATAAAAATATATATACCATGCCAACACTAATCAGAAGAAGCTGGAGTGGATATACTAATATCATACAAATGAATGTACCATAGATAAGGAGAAACATAACATAATAAAAAAATAGTCAACTTAATAAAGAGATATAGCAATTCTAAATATGTATGCATCTGGTATCAGTGCTGAAAAATAGATTAGACAAAACTTGACAGAATGAAAAGGAGAAATAAATCCACACATATTTTGAAACTCAAGTACTTCTTTCTCAGCAATCAATAGAACTAATAGTTAGAAGAGTAGTAAAGATATAGTACTGAACAACATTACCAAACAACTGGATCTAATTGATGTTTATAGGATGTTCCACCCAACAACAGCAGAATAAGCATTCTTTTCAAGTATACATGGAACATTCACCAAGACAGACTATAATTCTAACAAATTAAAAATATTCAACGTCATACAAAGTATGGTCTCCGACTGTAATAGAAGCAAACCAGAAACCAATAACATGAAGATAAAGGGAACTCTCCAAACACTTGGATATTAAACAAAACATATCTAGGGGCCGGCCCGGTGGCGCACTGGATAGTGCGCCGCTTGGGAAGCACGGCGGCGCTCCCGCCCAAGGGTTCAGATCCCACATACGGACCGGTTCCCGCTCACTGGCTG
>NW_007729213.1:223093-230633 GCF_000696425.1 Galeopterus variegatus | reverse complement strand
AAAAAAAAAAAAAAAAAAAAAAAAAAAAAAAAAAAAAAAAAAAAAAAAAACATATCTAAATAATCCAAGAGCTAAGGAAGAAGTCCCAAGGATAATTAGAAAATATTTTGAATTGAACAGAAATGAAAACATGAAATATCAAAATGTGTGAGATGCAGCTAAAAGGGCTTATAATATTAAGGAAGATTGGTTTCAAATTAATCTAAGCTTTTTCTTTTATAAGCTAGGAAAATAAGAGCAAAATCAATCTAAAGCAAGCAGAAGAAAAAAATAAGACAAGAGCAGACGTCAACAAAATACAAAACAGAAAAAAAGCAGAGGAAAATCAGTGAAATCAAAAGCTGGTGCTGTGAAAAAGATCAATACAATTCATAAACCTCTTGTAACAATGACAAAGGAAAACAGAGAGAACATGCAAATTAGAAAAAATTAGGAAAGAAAAAAGGTATATCACTACACCTCACAGACATTAAAAGGATAATAATTGAGTACTATGAATAATTATCTACTCTTAAATTTGACAACTTACATGAAATGAATCAATTCCTCAAGAATCACAAACTACAAAAACTTACTCAAGATGAAATAGACAACCTGAGTAGTCCTGTAATTGTTAAAGAAATTCAATTTGTAATTAAAAAGCTTTTGTAAAAGAAATCTCCAGGTCCAGATGGTTTTATTGGTAAATTCTACTAGATATTTAAAGAAGAAATAACACTAATTCCACACATTCTATTCCAGAAAATAGAAAAGAGACCATGTCTTAACTTATTTCATGAAGTTGGCATTACACTGATACCAAAACCAGATAAAGATATTTGGAGAAAAAGAAAACCACAGACCGATATCCCTTGTAAACATAGACACAAAAATTTTCGATAAAATATTATCAAGTTGGATTCAGAAATATATAAAAGGAATAGTACACCATGACAAAGGGGGTTTATTTGTGAATGAAAGCCTGGTTCAATGTTTGAAAATCTGTTAGTATAATCCACATATTAACAGTCAATGGTGAAAGATTAAATATATTATTATAATAGTTAAAAAATACCTAGGTATAAATTTAACAAAACATGTATAGGATCAGTATAAGGAAAACTACAAAATGCTGATAAAAAAATTTTTTTAAATGAAGACCTTGATAAATGTGAGGCACACCATGTCAATGGATTGGAAGACTCAACATAGTAAAAGAAACCAATACTCCTCAATCTATTCTACAGCACCAACTTCTGAAGATATAGAAAAATTGGTTTTAACATTTATATGTAAAATCAAAAGAATTAGAAGAGTCAAAACAATTTTGGAGAAGAAAATAAAATTGGAGGAATTATACTGCCTGATTTTAAGATTTACTATAAAGCTCTGTTAATAAAGACAGTGTAGTATTGGTGATGAAATAAACAGATACATCAGTAAAACAATAAAAAGTCCAGAAAGAGACCTACACAATTGTGGCCAACTGATTTTGATAAATGGTCAAAGGCAATCTAAGGGAAAATAGTCTTTTCAGTGACACATGTTAGAAAAATTGGATATCCATGTACAAAAAAAAAAGAAACTTGACCTAAATTTCATAACTTACAGTAAAAGTTAACTCAAAATGTTTCATAGATTTAATTGCAAAAGATAAAATTATAAACATGTTAGAAAAAAGCATAGGAGAAAATCATTGTAAGCAGAGGTTAAGCAAAGAAATCTTAGACATGACAACAAAAGCACAATCTATAATAGAAAAAAATGATGCATTGGGTTTTATCAAAATTTAAACTTCTGTGTATGTTCCCACAAAAATCTGTACATAAATATTTATAATTGTTCTATTCATAATCACCCAAAACTGGAAATGACCTAAATAACCTTCAGTAGGTGAATAAACTTTTGTTATATATCCATACAACAGAATACTACTCAGCAGTGAAAAAGAAAGAACTACTGATACATACAACCCCTTAAATGAATTTCAAAGGCATCATAATTAGTGAAAGAAGCAGTCTCAAAAGATAATTTACTCAGTGAGTCCATTTATATAATATTCTGGAAAAGACAAAACTATAGTGATGAAGAACAGATCAGATCAGGGGTCTGGAGTGAGAGGCACATGTCACTAAATAAAAAATAGCACAGGCATATTTTTGAGGTGATGAAGCTGTTCTTTATCCTGAACGTGGTGGTGGTTACACAAATCTATATATGTGTTAAAATTCACAGAAATCTATATCAAGGAAAGTAGTCAATTTTACGTTGTGGTAATTTAAAAAACAAGATAAATATGAAATAAGATTAGGAGACTTTAACTCACCTTTTTACATGTTTGTTTTTTCTTTTACTTTAGAGTTAGAGAAAAAAAGAAAAGTACTGATTTGACCTTACAAAATTAGTAAATTCTGTAGGCCAGAAAATAACATAAACAATATTAAAAAGTAAATAACATACTGGAAAAAAATATTTGCAACATATTTAATAGGCAAAAGATTAATGTACAGAACATATAAAAAGCTCCTTTATACCAAAAAGAAAAAGACAAAAACAAAACAAAACAAAAAAAAAACAATAGGAAAAATACACAAAAGATCTGAAGTGGCAATTCCCAGAAGAAAAAACCCAAATGGCAAATAAAATATGAAAATTGGCCCAACCATAATAGTTATCAGGAAAATGCACATCAAAACAATAAGATATTTTTCATCCATTAGAATGCCCAAATTGAAAAACATAAATAACATAAGCAAGCATGAAGGAATTGTCCTTCTCTTCCACTGTTGGTGGGAGTCAAAATTGATGACACTCTTTTGGAAGATAATTTGGTAGTTTCAATCAATATTTAAAAGCAATGCCTTTTGACCCAACAGTTCTATTTCTAGGAATCTTTCCTCTTAAGGAAATATTTGCACATATGCATAAAGATGTATATACAAGAACATACCTTGTGAGGTTGTTTGAATTAATGAAAAATTATAAACAAGTGAAATGTTTACTAATAAGAAGTTTAATGAATTATGGTAATCCATATTAAGCAATAATATTTGGCCTCTGTAAAGAGTGAGATAAATTAATATGCACTGACATGGAAATATCTCCTAACAGATTGTGGAGTGAAAAGGCAAGTAACAGAACGATATGTATAACATGATAGTAATTTATTAAAAACAAAGCAATTATGTATATGTATATATACATATACACATATAATATAATGTGTGTGCCACATAATATATGCATGTAATAATTATATATGTATACATAAATACACATATATTACATGTGTATATACACACATATATAGATGTGCACATGTAAGAAAAATAGTCTGGAAGGCTGTCCATTAAATTAGTATCTATAGTTTCTGGAAGGCTGTCCTTTAAATTAGTATCTATAGATATATTAGTATCTATAGGTAGGTAGCTAGAGTGTGTGGGAGTAGGCAGTGTGAATGTGGAGAGTATCAGTTTTCTAACATGAAATTGATTAAATTTAATTTCCTGAAATTGATTAAATGGCCTTAAATTAGGATAATTTAAGAAGGGTTTAATAATTTATAAAGCTGTGAGCAGGCTGCAGGGAAGTGATAGTGCAGTGCCCTGGGTTTAGAAACTTCAAGGTTTACACTCACAGATCTGAAGGGACAAGGGCAAAGAGCAGTTCCTGGAACCTGGCAGAAGAGAGTGGTGGGCCAAGGGCTGTTTGAGAGGGGCTGTGGCCTTTGGTCAAGGAATATAGCTCTGATGACCACTCAGGGAAGAAGACAGGGCAATAAATATCTGACCCACTGTGTCTTCCACCCTCCTTCCATTCTCCTGTCAGGGATCCTCACTGGTGAGCCCTCCTGGAAGTCAGAGGTAAGGAGCCCACTGACGCAGCCCACACCGATCAGCAGCTCAGAGCAGAGATCAGAGTGGAGAAAGAAGGAGAGTGGATCTGGAGGGGCAGTGAGTGGAAGACCTCCTCCCTTTATGCCTTACACTGCAATCTTCCGTTTTTGTGAATTGTTAACAATAAAAATGTATTACTTGTATAATTTTTCATGTCAAAAAAAAAATAGTGCCAGGTTCCTATCTGTCTTTTTTTTGTGAATTGTTAACAATAAAAATGTATTACTTGTATAATTTTTCATGTCAAAAAAAAAAACAGTGCCAGGTTTCTATCTGTCTTTCGAACTTATGTCCCCAACTCTGAATCCACAGCATCCTCATCCAGCAGGTAGAAGAATCTTACAGCTTCCCACCCATCATAAGAATCTAATCAGTTCTCATTGAGTGGGGTGTGGTGGACACTTTTGGTTGCCCACCCAGAATCAATGACCTCTTCATCCTTAAGAGACCCTGGTCTTGTTTAGGCATCCTCCAGTCTCCTGTGTAGCCAGACAATGTACTGAGGAAAGCTCTCTGTCCCAGAGGGCGCCTGATTGGTCTAAAGCTGATCCCAGTCCCCTTTCCAGTGACAGGAATAAGCAGGTGACCCAATCTGGCCAAGAAGGAAAGAAAGAAAGCCTGTTGGAAGGCCTCTGAGAAAGTCTTCCTCACTCTCACAGAGCCACAGTGTCAGACAGTACCTGCTCTCTGCTGAGGGTATCACATCTGGATGTGGTGGCTGGAGCTGCTGCAGTCAGCTTGCTGCCAGCACTGAGGATGGGTTGAGCTCAGAGATGGGATGACTGTGGGTTCTTGCTTGAATCGACCAGCCATGTGGATCCCACTGCCTCTGGACTTGCTAGTATGTGAGATAATGGAGCACCAGGAAACATCTTACTTGATTCTGATTCTTGGAGCACAAGGAAGAATTTTATTTGAGAACCCCACTGCTGCTTCCTGGGGCCATGCTGGCAGGGCTCAGGTCAGGCGCTCCCAGACTCCTCCAGTGAGCAACTCATACCCCACTGCCGCTCTTCTGACTTGGTTGTCAGGCCCCAACGTACACTTTCAATGTACTGACCATATATTTTCAGGCTACTATACATTGATCTGGAAAATGTGATGGTTTTGAGGTGTTACATTTCCCAGATTCACTTTAGAATTAAAGTTAAGCTTTAATGAGTAAAAAAAGAGGTTTATTAAGATTTTTAAAAACTTGTTTGTAAGGTGCCATATTTCTTTTTGATGATAAAGTGATTCTATGTATTACTTGTAGTAAATATAGACAATGGAGAAGAGTAAAAAGAAAATAAATATTCCATATCCATAAATAACTACTCTTAGCATTTGTGTGTATGTATATACTTTCAGCTCTTCCACTTCGTATAACTTCGTATAATGTATGCTATACGGAGATATTGCGCCCTTCATGTGTATTTCAAATGCATTAGCATTCTGGTTTCTGAACTAGACCCAAGTACAGGGAGTGTTATGTGCAATAGTAAATGGATAGATAATTAAGTGCATCTGTCCGACATAGTCCACTTCTTGGCCACTCTTCCTTTGTCAATAATAAGCACAGTGTCTGGTTGAATGGATGTAACAATACATTTACCTCCTTCAGTATTGCTCAGCATTTAGGTTGGTTAAGCAGTAGGCAAGTTTTTCCTGTGGATGTCCAGCTTTTCCTGTCATCACTTTCTCACCTTCCTCGCTCCCCATTACCATTCCTTCTCTCTTGTGACAGGAACAATCATACTACTATAGTGCACTCTTTTCCAGGAACAGGAAATTTCGGTAACTATTCTTCCACCTCTGTGTCCAAAAGTGACATAGACAATAGGTAGTTTTCATTGGCCTTAGGGAAGTACCAGAATGAATATGTTTAAAAACTCTGGTTCCAGAGCATCTTTCCTGTGTTCTCCCCACCATAGTCTTCAAATTTTTATTTCCTCGCATGACATTTTGCTTCATTTATCACTGAGACAAAGATATTTTTTATGCACCTATTGAATTTCTCATAAGTATCATGAAAATAAATGGTGTATGAGCAGTCTACAAACTCAGCTGTCAACCTTCTGCTATTCAACTTGAGAAGTGGCTAATATATTTTACTGATTTCAAGTTACTTTCTAACTGACTGTAGGGAAGGTTCTTTATGTCAATCTAGAGACACAACCAATTTTCACTGAATGATAATACAATTCAGTCCTTCTTATTTGCTTTCAGTCCCATCACAAATAGTAAGCATTCTTTTCTTTTTGTCAGAAATAATAGTCTTGTGTTTATTATAAAAACAAAATATATGTGTTGCAATACAGGTTTAAAAAGTCAAAGCTGAAATATGCTTTTTTTCTCTTAGCAATATTATTTGTCATTGCCTCTCTCTGTACTTTTTTAAAAACCCACATATTAACAGCTAACTGACTCATGAAAATAATAGAGATGGAAACTGCCATTTTTCTCAAGAAATATCCCTTTCTTCCCACAGACATAAAGAAGACCAATTTGACTTTTATTGCTAAGGTTTCCAAACCACTGAGTACGTACCTCTGCATACTTGCAAAGTGCCCTCATTACCATTAGGTTGGGTGAATTATGGTTCTATATTAACTTCAAACAAAGGTAAGTGGTCAATGAAATACATACTTGTGACCCCACAAATAATCCCTTCAATAGTCTGTTTCCATCATGATTTCCCTTTTCTTCAGTCCTTGAATTATTTGACTAAAGTCTCCACCGTGGTGTTTTCACTGTGGCTGAGCATTGGTGGCTAAAGAGAAAAAGGAAAAAGTTTAGTCAATGGCCTTGGGACACACACAAAAAATGTGTTCCCCAGGTGAGGCACACATGTGGAAGCCAAAGATCTTCATGTGTATTTCTTTTTTTTTTTTTCCTTTTTGTCTTTTTTCGTGTCCGGCAATGGATCGCAACCCTCAGTGTCGCTCCTGTACCGGACCAGGACCGGCAACGGGACCGCAACCCCCGGCGTTGCTTCCGCGCCTCGCTCAGCCAGTGAGCGGGAACCGGTCTGTATGTGGGGTCCGAACCCTCGACGGGAGCGCCACCGCGCTTCCCAAGCGGCGCACTATAGCAGTGCGCCACTGGGCCGGCCCTTCATGTGTATTTCAAATGCATTAGCATTCTGGTTTCTGAACTAGACCCAAGTACAGGGAGTGTTATGTGCAATAGTAAATGGATAGATAATTAAGTGCATCTGTCCCTTTAAGCACAGTTCCACTCTATGCTTAAATAGGTGTTTAGTGGTGGACATACCACTTTTTCATTGTGCTATCATGTAATCATCTTTTTTTTTTTTTTCCTTTTTGTCTTTTTCCGTGTCCGGCAACGGATCGCAACCCTCAGTGTCGCCCCCGTACTGGACCGGGACCGGCAACGGGATCGCAACCCTCGGCGTTGCTCCCGCGCCTCGCTCAGCCAGTGAGCAGGAACCGGCCTGTATGTGGGATCCGAACCCTCGGCGGGAGCGCCACCGCGCTTCCCAAGCGGCGCACTATAGCAGTGCGCCCCCCGGCCGGCCCCCGCAATCATCTTTGAAAATCAGTGGTGTTATCTTCCTTTCTTGTAAATCCAAGCCCCCAGATGTGGCTTGCCAGACATACTGTAATGGGTGTGCTTTCAACTTCGTAATATAAATTGCATTATATTTGTAATATCAGGTGAGG
>NW_007729213.1:216162-223083 GCF_000696425.1 Galeopterus variegatus | reverse complement strand
GGATCGCAACCCTCAGTGTCGCCCCCGTACCGGACCGGGACCGGCAACGGGATCGCAGCCCTTGGTGATGCTCCCGCGCCTCGCTCAGCCAGTGAGCAGGAACCGGCCTGTATGTGGGATCCGAACCCTCGGCGGGAGCGCCACCGCGCTTCCCAAGCGGCGCACTATAGCAGTGCGCCACCGGGCCGGCCCCAGTAATCATCTTTGAAACTCAGTGATGTTATCTTCCTTTCTTGTAAATCCAAGCCCCCAGATGTGGCTTGCCAGACATACTGTAATGGGTGTGCTTTCAACTTCGTAATATAAATTGCATTATATTTGTAATATCAGGTGAGGTGAGATATTAAATGATGTCAATTATCCTCTACCCCAGCCCTGAAAAATTCCCAATATTCTCAGCAGAGTGGATAGCAAGCTAAAGGAAGGAGGTTACCTTTTAAGATTTCTAAGAGCTGATACCACTGGGGCAAATTCCCTCAACATTGATGTCCTCTCCAACCTCCAGAGATAGGCCACTGAGCAATCATACAGAAGAGGTGGCATTGTTGGTGGGAGAAGTAGGTTTTCAATGGCTGATACGACACACTTTTGAGGGCCACCAACAGCCAGTGTAATATCTTCTTGATTATCAGCAAAGGCAAGTCACCAGAAGGGAACTTGGAGTAACACCTTCAAAAGGAGGCATGGAATTAAATACTGTTGTAATTGTCACCCCTGCTCCTTAGGTCCAGAAGAGGCACAGCTCCATTCTGGAAAAATTTGGAACCAGTAATTAGAGGGACCAGCTCTACATCAGAAGTCTTGATAGGTACTCTCATTTTTGGGGACAGATGGTTATTCTTAATTAAGGACAGCTGAAAAAACCAGCAGACTTATTGCCAACTAACTTGGAACTTGGAGTAACACCTTCAAAAGGAGGCATGGAATTAAATACTGTTGTAATTGTCACCCTGCTCCTTAGGTCCAGAAGAGGCACAGCTCCATTCTGGAAAAATTTGGAACCAGTAATTAGAGAGAGCAGCTCTACATCAGAAGTCTTGATAGGTACTCTCATTTTGGGGGACAGATGATTATTCTTAATTAAGGACAGCTGAATAAACAAGCAGACTTATTGCCAACTAACTCAGGTGGTATCATGGGTTGAACTGTGTCCTCCAAAAAAGACAAACTGAAGCCCTAACCCCCAGTACTTCAGCATGTGACCTTATTTGGAAGTAGGGTCTTTACAGAGTTAAATTAAAAAGAGGTTGTAAGGTAGGCCCTAACCCAGTGTAATTGGTGGGTTTATAAAAAGGGGAAATTTGAACACAGAGCCATGGACACAGGGCTATGTGAAAAGACCCAGGGAGAACACCATGTGAAGATGAAGGCAGAGACTGGAGTGATACATCTGCCTACAAGCCAAGGAATGGGAGATTTCCAAAACACCACCAGAAGCTATGAGAACCATGGAGAGAGTTGCCCTCACAGCCCTCAGAAGGAGCCAACCCTGTCAACACCTTGATCTCAGACTTGTAGTCTCCAGAACGGAGACAATAAGTTTCTGTTGTTTAAGCCATGCAGTTGGTGGTACTTTGTTATGGCAACCCTTAGGAAACTAATACAGGTGGTAAACTCATCACAGAAAAATAATTCAATGCTGTACGAGACCAATTACTGCAGAGATTTCGATCTCTGGCATTGCACAATAGATGGGTGGCACTAGGAGGACAGTACCCGAAGCCATTTGCAGGGTCATAATCACAGTAATTGCACCGTGTTCGATAGGATACCAAAGACCAGCTTGTGAGCACGGGCATCTTCAGTTCCGTGAGTGGGATAAGAAAGTGCTTCCTCTGTTGAACATCAGCCCTGTCCTGGCATGGTACCTGCCCCTTCCTCCCTTTCCTCATCTCTATAGCTTTTCTCTCCTTCAGAATGTTACATCTGCTTAACAGATGATAGTGTTTACTTAGCTAGCTTCCTAGGTTGGAATAATGGCAGAGAAGAAGAAAAATTATGGTAATTTTTCAGTTGTAAGCTAAATCTTGATATTTCTGTCATAACCGTAGCAAACAGTCTTCCTATGATAGCGTTATGAGAAATTTCAACCATTAGGTGGCAGCTAGAATTGTCTCCCCACCACCTCACTACCTTTTTCTTTTCCTTCTTATTTTGAGTATTCCAACCTTTGCTAGAGGCAAACTGAGCTGCCGAATCATTAGGATGGACACTCGGTCAATGACATCTACTTTTAGTAGAATGGTTCTTTGGATGATCTGTTTTCATCACATCAAGAGCTAAGCCACTCAAGTTAACACAGAGGAAATATTAAAGGCAATATTTTTTCATTAAGGTAAGGCACTAGATAACCCACATGCTATCTTTTTTCTCTTAAACACTAAAGTGAAAGCAGTCAACAAAGTCTTATTGAGGAAGAAATAAGGAGGAAATTGATTCAAAAACAAACAGATGCTGCCGATATCATCTCTGGGAGGCTGGGAATCTGGTCCACTTTAGTCTCTCATCTTTTTCACCTTCTCCTGAAGTACCACCCACTTTTTTTTCCATTCATTTCAGCCTGTCTCCCAATATACCATCTGTCTGCCTCATCTGAGAAAGCTCAGAGACAAGGAAGAAAATAATGTAACATAAAGGAGGCCAAATATGCCAGAGGGTTATAATGGAGATCAGATACCCCTCGCCCATCACTTTGCCACTGTTCATCTTTTCAAACCATCTCCCTCCCTGCCAATTTGGTTCGTAGTTGTAATAAATGCCCACACAGCAAAAGGCAGCCAGCCCGGAATAATGATCTCCCCAATTCTGAGGACATACACTTCGGGTTAGAAGCTCTACTTAACATGACTGGAGTTTTCTCACAGCAATACAGAGAAAAATAAGTAATTCTGCGCACACAAAGGTCACAGAATTGTCAGGGATTGTAAGAATTTGGGGGGTGTTTAGACTTCCCTCCTACTCTTTTTGGGGGTGGGTAGGAGTGACGTCAACTGTGCTAGCACGAGATCATCGCACAAGTATGGCTGTCAGGTGGCGATAGAAATCTCCAGTCCTTTTCATTCCTCCACCTCAGTGATCTTAGGACTGACTTCATTTTGTCTGTTTTTATTTTCTCATATTTTCATTGTCATTATCCCACTCTTATCTAAACAGAATTTTTCATGATTTAATTTTTATCTAATTCTGCCAAAATTAATTCATCCTAATTTGGAAACCTCCTCTCACGTATTTCCTCGACAGAAGGACTTGCTCTGTTATCCAATTCCTGCCTTACCATTCACAACCCCTCCCCTCCAAGGGTTTTGGCAAAGCCCTCGACACGCTTCTTTTTCCCTCCTACAAAACATATCATCTGTCTGTGGATCTAGCCATAAATAAGTAAAAGAAATAATCTTCTCTTAAACGTCTAACATCTGGAATTACTCCTCTTAGAACCACACTTACATTACCAATCATGAATGACTCTGTATCTACTTTTACAAATTTCATTTTCTTCTATTACATTGAATCTTTAATTTATGCAGGTCAGTTGCCTCATCACAAACATCTTTTAAAAATATTATCTATCTTTCAGTTGTTTGTTATACTTTGCACATTTGATCAATGCTTTTTTAAAAATCTCTTTTCTTAGGGTCTCTTATAAGTGCATCAAATAGCATCAGGCTTGGGAGACAGAACTTCTCAATCTCCACGATTTAATTGTGAAATGTCCCAGAGTTGAGGAATCCATAATGATCCTGAAACAGTGTATTGAAGTAAAGAGCACAGAGGCAGACATTTAGCAAACAATAATGACAACTGTAGAAACAAAGAGAGGAGCAGGGAAAGACATCCCCTGAGGCTGGGAATTAATTGAACGTGGGAAGTCACCAGAACAGACAGGTTAGCCCTTCCTAGCCCCCAACTCTCATCATCGCCAAATCTGTCCTTCTTCACAGTAAAGGCAAGACAGAGAGAGGCAAGAATAGGGGTTCTTTTTTCTCAGAATGTTTTGTTTTTGTCTGGAAAAAAAAGAAAGAAAACAGCTAACTTGTTTGGTGTTGCTCATTCTCAAGGAAAGTGTGTGTGTAACATTTAGATATCTTTTGAAATCTATACACGCTCTTCCTACCTGCTGTGCTCAATTTCAGAACCCAGAGCTGTCATTAGGAAAAAATAGCAGCCTCTGTTCTCTCCTCCAGGCACAACATGTTGCACATGTTTTTTGTTTCCAGGGGGGGAAAAACTCTATTTTCTTAGACTGAGAAGCCAGACCCAAGCCTTCCGTGTCTCTGGCCGTTTTGTGCACTGGTACTGCACACCCCATTACCGGGGTTCACAGGGCAAGATCTTCTTTCATGCATTTTAAAATTCCTCATGAAGACATCAGGCCATTTACTGTAACGGATGGTTTTCATTCTCAGTGTAATAAAGGCTCATTCCTCAGGCAGGCATCTCCATCAGAGACGGTAAACACCCGGAGTTTCAGAGGCTCACTTCAGAGGTACGTCTGAGCTTTCAAAGCTTAGCATCATATCTGGGATTTGAAAACTGGATTAGAAATCTGAATTAAATATTTTATACTTCTTGACTTTGCCTGAATCTTGTATATTCAAGTTTTCTACCTTTAAACATGTTTAGAGAGATCAGATTTATGAATATATGTGTATATGTATACTCATATATATGTGTATATATATATACAAATAAGAAATAAAGAGCATGCCTTGATGGTTTATTGAGATGTGATAAGCATTTTGGTTGTGGAATGTAAAACTTTTTTCATCTTTTGCTTGTTGTTCAATGTAGGAGTAATTTAGACAACTGGAGATCATCTTTGAACATCTTAAATGTATTAAGAGATGACGCATAGGTTTCGTCTGGCTGCAAAGTAAAAACTGAAAGGCATGAGGGGCCCACCCTAGTTCAATACCACAGAGGGCCTCGCTCCACCACCAAATCTGTGGGCCCATGTGCATGTGGCCTCTCTTTCCCTTTTACTATGGGAGTGTTAGCTCTCCTCCCGTGTGTAATAGCTCAGACACTATCACCCTTTCAAGAACCTTGTACTAGTATAAAATAAAATTACGCTCCACAATCCCATTTTTCTCTCCAGCAACTACCCCATCTTTCCCTTCCTTTTATATCCAACCTTCCTGAATTATCTACACTTCCTGTCTTGATTTCCTTATCTCCCACAATATATTGTTTCTTTTACCAATATGATATTTCTTTTTTGCTCCTTATGATTTATATTTGTCTTGAGTTCTACTTTGTCACATACTAAAGTTGCTATTCAACTTTTCTATGTTCTTTTTATAAAGGTATATCTTTTATAGTCTGTGTATTAAATACAATCTGAGAGTCATTGTGTTCTCAGAATGAGTTTAACACATTTGCGATTATTTAACTATAATGATATTAGGGTTTAATTCTTATCACCTTACTTCATATTTTATATTTACTATACTTTATTATTTCCTCCTTCCCTGAAGCCTTTCATTGGATAGATCAATTTTTATTCTTTTGGTTTGAAAGTTATAAATTCTTTTCTTGTCCTTCTGACATTTGTGCCTACTTACTTAAGATTTATACTTATGCATATTTAAAAAATTAATTTCTTAAATATATCAATCAGTTGGTCTGTCCTACCTCTTTCCCCAAGCAGGACAGTGTTTTAGCACATTATCATCGCCTTTCATGTCTCCATCAACTCCCCTCCCAGATGTTATCATTGGTAAAGTGAAACAAAAATCAACACATTGTCTGAATGAGCTGATTTTGTAGAGGAGTAGGGGAGAACTCCTGTGCTGGGAACCCCAGAGGAAGACCCCAGGAGACTAGAAGCTTAAGTGTGAAGGGTCCAATGTCTTAAGGTAAAAGACTTCAGGCTTTCACAGACCTCCATTTAAAGTTGTTTATTCAATTCTGAAGAAAATTCAACCGGTTTTATGATATTAAAAAAAAAATACAGAGGTTGGCACTGTTGGGTGGCCAATAATTTGACATTGATGAATCTTTCTCCCTTACCTCATTCATTTAGTTTGTTCAATTGATAATTACTTAAGACCTACTATGTGCCAGGCACTCAATACATCTGAAAGCACGCTCATTGTCTCTTTTCAGATAGCCCACAATCCAAATCATAACACCGTCCTCCATGCTGTCCCTCAAGTTGGAAACCTAAGAACTGTTCTTTTTTTGTTTTCCTTTTTGTCTTTTTTCATGACGGGTAACGGGATCGCAACCCTCGGTGTCGCGCCCGCACCGCGCTCAACCAGTGAGTGGACCGGTCTCTTTACGGGATCCGAACCCTCAGCGGGAGCACCACCGTGCTCCCAAGCGCCGCACTCTACTGAGTGCGCCACCGGGCCAGCCCAACACATTGTATATTGATAAAAAAAAAATAAAAAATAACAATACAACAATAAAAAATAACACAAATAAAAAAATAAATAAAATGCAAGTTCTGGTTTGTTATGCATGTATTTTTTTCTTTTCTTATTCATTTGTCTATTTTATTTTTTGTTTGTATGTTTTGATTCCTGCTTTTTTAGGCAATATATTTTCTAAGTTACTTTATCCCTTTAAATTTCTGTATTTCTTATAGCAGCATCTTTTTGGATTTATTTTTCTTCTTATTGAAGTAGTTTTTCAAAGAGTATTATGCAAAAAGGTCTTTACGTAATAACCTTTGAAGCTTTATGCCTGATATGCCTGATAATTTATTTATTTATCCTTGCAATTAAATGATAGATTGTGTATTAATTCTAGGTTCAAGTTCTTTTTCATTAATATTTTTGAAATATTAGTCCACTGTCTTCTTGCATTTAGTGTTGTTTTTCAGAAGTCAGATGTCAGTCTGAGTCTTGCTCTTTATTTTTTTTTATTTTTTTATTTTTAATTTTTATTTTGTCAATATACAATGTATATGATTATTAT
>NW_007729213.1:201609-211820 GCF_000696425.1 Galeopterus variegatus | reverse complement strand
CAGCTCTCAGGATCGCGCCGTTTCCTGACACGGGCGCTCCATACCCGTCGCCATTTTTCCTGAGTCTTGTTCTTTAAAAGTGATCGACTCTTTCTGAAAGCTTTCAGGTATTACTAAATTTCACTCTAACGTGAGATTATCAAATTTCATTGCATGAGTTTGGTTAGGGGTATATCTTTGTCTTGTTTGACATTCTGTGGACAATTCCAATCTGAGGTTCTTCATCTTTATTTCTGAGAGCTTTCTCCTCTATTTTCTCCTTTGTGTTTTTCTTTCTCCTTTCTCTCTTTTGTGATTCTTACAATTTGGCTATTGCTACTTCTATCCTTTATATCTCTTTAAATTAAAAAAAAATTTCTATCTTATATCTCTCTCTGCTGTCTTCTAGATTCAGTTCTTCAACCTGATCATTTGACAAAAATTGTAACTATAAGGCTATTTTGCCTATCTATTGTCTTTTTTATTTTACCTGTTACATCTTTCATAACTAATATTTTCATGTTTGTCTTTATGACTTTTTGTTACTACTTTTTATTACCAATATCCTTCCTTATCTTTTTGAGGATAAAGACTATGCTTAATTGAAATTCTTGATTTGCCTGTTTTATTATTTTATTTGGTGTGTAAGAGTTTGCTCAGTGTATTTTTTGTGTGTGTGTTGGCTACAATCCTCCAGTGTTTAAATATATTTGTTCTTGAGCTTTCCCTTCCATCCTCTGGTGGTATCAACTAATCTTTCAGGTGATGGGTCTCAGGTACCGTGTATCAGCATATGTCATTGCTGGTCTAGTCCAAGCCCTAGCCTGTGTCTTTCTTACTGAGGTTAAGGAGGAGGGAATGGTCGTGCTCCTAGAGAAAGAGCTTTAGGTACCCCGTACTCATATTGGATACTATCTTATCTAGTGACCATATCTTTCATGGAATGTCTATAGAGAAAAAGCACACTATGAGATGATATTTTCTGTAATCTGCTAGCACTGGCGATATGGGGGAGGAGGAAATGGGAATGCTACTGTCTTGGACACAACGTTTTCCAACAACTCCTCACCTGAAGCAGATTGGCCTGACATTACTCCCCTTCAATACCAGCACTAAGTGACTTGGACTGCTGTTGTCATTGCTGGCTGTTTCACAGGAGTGCTGGAGCTCACACCCCCCCTGCCCGCAGGCCGTGAGGAATACAAAAAAGAACTCAAAAGCTTGCCTATGATCCCTTTCCTTCATCCACAAGAGTATTTTATTTCTCTGTCCCGGGTAGACATTTATTCTATATATCTTGTTCTTAATGCCTTCTGGTATTCAGGCAATTTTCGTATATTCTATGGTTAATTTGTAGGATCCCCTTTACCTCTATGTACTGTTCCTACTGCAAAATGCTTTCAAAATACTTATTCCAAGTCTTTAGGAACCACTGCATCACCACCAGCACAAAGTAGGAACTCCATAAATACTTGGCAAATAAGTGAAAGTTTAAAATTGCAGTATCTGGTGGCTATGGGAAAAGGTTGGGCAATGCTTGGGGTTAGGCATATTCTGTTGCTGGTCTTGTCCAAATCATAATTGCTGGTCTAATTCTTCAGATGAGGAAGCTGAAGACTTTTTAAGTCTTTTATGGCTACAGAAGACAATGCAATTTATCTTACTGTAGTATTTTCTAATAACAATAAAAATTTAGATAGCTATTCATGTTCCGTATATGATTTTCTTCCAGCTCTATCAGTTTTTGTTTCATGTACTTGGGAGTGCTGTTGTTGTGCATATGCATTTAGGGCGGCTAAGTCTTCATGGTGAACTGATCCTTTTATCATTATGTAATGTTCCTCCTTGTCCCTACTAATTTCCTTCACTCTGAAATCTACTTTATCTAATATTAATAAAGCTACTCCTGCTTTTTATTATCAGTGTTTGCATGATATGTCTTCTGTCATCATTTTACTTTCAAATAACCAGTTAAGTTTGAAGCGAGTTTCTTGTAGGCAGTGATAATTGGATCGTGTTTTTGAAATCTACTCTACCAATTTTTGTTTTGGTTGGTGTATTTCACCATTTACATTTAAAGTAATTATGCAAGTAAGTATGCCATTTTATTGTTTATTTCCTGTTTGTTCATTCTGTTTCTTGTTCCTCTTTCCTTTTTCTTGCCTTCTGTAGATTACTTGAAAAATTTTTTGAATTACATTTTGATCTATGGTGCTTTTGAATATATTTCTCTGTATTTTTTTAAGAGGCTGCTCTAGGTATTTTAATATACGTATATAACATATCACAATTGACTGGTATAGATATTTAGCCACTTCAAGCAAAGTGTAGAAAACTTACTTTTGTTTAGGTCCCTTTACCTTCCCCACTTTTAAAATCTCACTTAAGTATTTCCTATATATATCGAGCACCACATCAAATGATGTTATATTTTTTGCTTCAACTATTAAACATAATTTGAAAAACTCATCTGAAAGGATAGTTTATTATGTTTATCCTTATTTTGCCTGTGCCACTGATCTTTCTTTCTTCCTGAAACTTCATCCTTTTTCTGTTATTTCCTTTCTGTTTAGAGAAATTCCTTTAGCCACTCTTTAAGGGTAAGTCTGCTGGCAAACATTCTCTTAGTTTTCTTTTATCTCAAAATGTCTCAATTTTTCCTTTATTCCTGAAGGATATTTTTGCTGGATTTAGAATTTGGGGTTGAGTTTTCTTTTCTTTCAGCACTTGAAAAATGCTGTGCTAGTTCTTTCTGGAGGGAATGAGAGTATTGAATATCCTCTCCGTTTTCCATCTTGTTGATGCAGGGTGGAGGTGAAGGCTTAACTCTTCACTGGGCCTGGCTGATTCTGGTAAAGGGTGGAACAGAGTGCCAATCTGCCCCACCTCATACTCATTTCACTTCATCAATACCAGGTGGGGGTGGAGGCTCAGCCATCCCCTGAACCTTCCTAACACTACCCTGGTATAGAAATTAGAGTGCCACCTGTTTCTACCAGGTAAACCTGGGCATTTTCTGTGCCCTCTTTTTTGCTTTCCTCGTGGCTTTATGATCAATCTGCTGAAGATTAGTATATCTACCTGAGAGTAACAGAAGAGGTAAAATCTCACTTTACAGGTCTAATGAGGGAAGATTGACCTGAACAGAAAAAACAACAACAAATTAATTTGCCTTGTTTCTGTTTCCTTCAGAGCTAGATTTAGGCAAAATGGCTAAGTAGGTAGAATTTGACTTCAACATGTCTTCCCTATTGACCTTTAGTGTCCTCACTTGCCACAGGACCCTTGGGCTGTCTGCTGGATACTCCATACATTTCTGGAAAGATGCCCATCAAAATTTAACTGATCTTCTCAATATAAGCCTTTCTGTGCTGTCAATTTATTTTTTTAACCACATCATGCATTAATTTAATAAGTATTTTTTATATGTAAAGTTTTCTCTTTAGAGTGCCATTTCTTTGGGTCCTTGCTAGATGAATGACTAGCAAACGTGATGAACTAAGAGGTTAAAGGAAGAAACATATTGAATATGTTATCCCTTCTAGGGAACAACTGAGAAGAGGGGGTATCATAAAATTTAGAAGAAAATTTCTAATATACTTGCATTTATACAGAAGCCTTAAGTACCTTAAGGAGAATCATTGACAATGAGAACATTTAAAGCACAGAGTTGGGACAGAGGCAGAGATCACTTGTGGTAAGAGATCTTCAGAAATCCTTAAATAATATATTTATCACTAATGGGTGAACTGACCCACCTCTCCTTAATTTGCACAGAGAATCAAGAGCTGTCTGCTAGCATACTATCTTAATTCAACAGCATGTACCCTTTCTACTTTTCTGCATCTTATTGATTTGATCGTGTTTCTCAGCTGTCCGAGCTCTTGTATAAAAGCAATTGCTTTCCCAGAGTATTATTTCATCTTCCAGCCTACATTTTTGGGTCAGTGATTTTAGGTTTTGTTGTCCTCATAGTTTATTGTTGCTGCTTGATTTTTGAAATTTATGATTTGGGTTCCACAGGACAAAAATTTAAGATTTTCAGGAGAAAAAACCATCCTTGAAAAAAGCATAAGGGTCGGGCTGGCCCGGTGGCGCACTGCTACAGTGCACCGCTTGGGAGCGCGGCGGCGCTCCCGCCGAGGGTTCGGATCCCACATACAGACCGGTTCCTGCTCACTGGCTGAGCGAGGTGCAGGCGCAACACCGAGGGTTGCAATCCCGTTGCCGGTCCCGGTCCGGTACGGGCGTGACACTGAGGGTTGCGATCCGTTGCCAGACACGAAAAAAGAGACAAAAAGGAAAAAAAAAAAAGAGAAAAGCATAAGGGTCATATAACTCTTTTTTCCCTCATCAGGATGAATGCCTGATTTTTCTTTCATTGTATTTCTCTGTAAGCAGCATCGTTGTGCTGGTAAATCTTCATTTGAAATTGGTATTGCTCTTTAAAAATCATAGACTTCTTGAAATGGATAGTTGCACTTTGTTGCTTACTTATAAAACAGTCTTAGAAATCTGTATGTGAACTAGGATATTCACTGGAAAAGTCAGGAAAACTCCTTTAGCTTAGGTGTCTCCATTGAACAATACTTGGAAAGATTCTTCAAATGAGGACATAAGAAGGAGACAGCAAAATATTTACTTGAGAAGGAGTGAGTGAACCTATTTTAACATACAAATAAATGTTGAAAAGTAATACTTACCTGAGAATAAGTGAACCTATATTAACTTATAAATAAAAGTTAAATAAAAAAATATATACCTAAGAATGTGTGAACCTACATTAATATAGTTTACTATAGTGCGATTGGACATCATAAGTTATAACTTACATATAAAGTTGGGTTCTGAGATCAATGCTGAATTATGCTTTGCTGAGGAACTAGAGAAAAACCCTTAGTCAAGGGTAAAGAGAAAGAAAGAACCCATTACATTTCCTGCGTAACAAGAATGTAGCACCTCAGGGTTCATGTTGATCAGTTTGTGGGTTGTTATTTTAATGTTAGAATTGGCATGGCTTCTACCTTTCAGTTTCATTCAAACTTCATCACAAATTTGCCATGTTAATTTTTTTCTTTATTTCTCTTAAAAATTTATTATACTTAATGATAATAATATACTAATAGTATCTTACATCTGAATACTATTTAAGAATTTACACTTTCATATAAAATCTGTCATAGGACATCATAAGAGAAAGGTGAGATGTTTGTATAAAGATTTATTATCAATAACTATATACACATAAAATTATGGCCAGAAAATATGACCATTATTTATACTTTTTGATAATAGGAGCACATTTTGTTTATGAATATTTATACATGTATTTGTTGTATTAATTATGTAATTTACATGTTCAATGATTTTTACAAGAAGAAATAGAATCTCAGATTCTATAATGTATAAACTTTTCTTTTAATTGAGCAGATTCCAGTAAGGAACAAATTTTATTTAGCCCTCGAGAACCTGTGAATCAGCAAAATTAGTAGAAAGATAGTAGAAAGGCTGTGCACATATCATAGACACCAGTCAGTCGTTCTGTGCCTGAGAGTGTAATTAGTGACACTGAGCACAATCCATAGGCTATGTTCATTGACAGAGTCAGATTTATGTAGAAGATTCCCACTCTTATGAAAAGATAAATTACTGATATTAGAAAGAAGAAAGAATAGAAAGAAGGAAGGAAGGAAAGAAAGAAGGAAGGAAGGGAGGAAGGAAAGAAAGAAAAAAGGAAAAAAAGAAAAGGAAGGAAGGAAGGAAGGAAAAGAAAGGAGAAACCCTGGTTCCTAAGAAAGAAAGCATAATCTAAACATGGAGAAGAAGAGCATAGTCTCTGAGAATGGCCACAAAAAACAACAACAAATTTTTCAGAAAACCTTTACTTGGCTAAAATGTGAACACAAAAATATATAATTTCTCTGTAAAGTTGAAATGAAAAAAATGGCTGGATTTGAATCAAAGTTAACAGGCTTAGGTGTTGGCTTAGATAGAAAAGACATAGGATGAGAGGAGGTGTATATAAATTTATACACATACACCTTGCCTGTGGACTCTTCCCCAACTGCCCCAGGGGAACCCCAAGTGCTCTGTGTACCTCACTTCCCTCAGTCCTACTCCCTGAGCATGCCGCCATGGACAGCAAGTACAAGTGTCTTGTGCATGCAGCTGACTCAACTCTGCAAAATTGGCAGAAGGCACACAAACTTGAGCATTTCAGAGCACTGTTCTGGGGAATACAAACAAGAGGCTCTCCGCAGTCAGCCTAGCTCTGTGGGATTAAGAAAAGGCACACAATCTTAAGAATTCCCCCACAAAAGGTAACAAGAGGTATGGACTGGGAACATTCATAAAAAAGTTCTGAGTGAGCCTCAGATCCTTAGTCAGGCTGATTGGTGCAGGTGGTTTTCTCTGAAAGCAAGTAAGTAAAGACTAGAGGAAGTGACTGTTTCTTCAAACACAAATACAGCAACACAAGACTTCAAGTAACACAAAAAATCAGGAAAACGTGACACCAAATGAACACAATAGTATTTGAGTAACTGATCCCACAAAATGGAAGTCTGTGAATTGCCTGACAATGAATTTAAAACAATTATTTTAAGGAAGCTCAGCAAACTATGAGAGAATGTGGATAGATAACAAAATCAGAAAAACAATGCATGAACTAAATGAGAAGTTTGATAAAGAGATGGATATAAAAAAACCCAGAAATTATGGAGCTGAAGAATACAATTAATGAAATAAAAATGCAACAGAGTGTCAAGAGTACACTTGATCAAGCAGAAGAAAGAATCTGTGAACTTAGAGACAGGTTATTTGAAGGTATACTCATACAGTTAGAGGAGAAAAATGAAAAAAGAATAAGAAGGAATGAAGAAAGCCAGTGAGATTCATAAGCCCCAATAAGAGAGCTAACATGTACATTATGGAGTTTCAGAAGAAAGAAAGAAAAAGAAATGGGCAAAAAGCTGATTTAAAGAAATAATGGCTGACAGCTTCCCAAATCCGGGAGAAGAAATGGACATCTAGGTACTTGAAGCTCAAAGGTCTCCATATAGTTTTAATCCAAAAAAGACTTTACTGTGACATATTATAATCAAACTATCAAAAATCAGACAGAGAGAACTTTGAAAGCTGCAGGAGAAGAGAGGCTTGTTACCTACAAGGAAACTTCTATAAGGCTATCAGTGACTTTCCTAGCAAAAACTTTAAAGATCATAGACAGCCAGATGATATATTCAAAATACTGAAAGAAAAAACAAAACAAAACAAAAAAACCCTGCCAACCAAGAATACTTTACCCAAAAAAGCTGTCCTTCATAAATGAAGGACATATAAAAACTTTTCCAAACAAATAAAAGCTGTGGGGGGATTTCATTACCACTAGACCTACCTTACAATAAATAGCAAAAGGAATTTAAACTGAAACAAAAGGACCATATCTCAATGTGGTTTTGATTTGCATTTCCCTGGTGCTTAGCGATGTTGAGCATTTTTTCACGTGTCTGTCGGCCATTTGCATATCTTCCTTTGAGAAATGCCTATTCCGCTCCTTTGCCCATTTTTTAATTGAATTGCTTGTTTTTTACTGTTAAGTTGTTTGAGTTCCTTGTATATTCTGGATATTAATCCCTTGTTGGGTGTATAGTTTGCAAATATTTTCTCCCATTCTGTAGGTTGCCTTTTTCACTCTATTGTTTCTTTTGATGTGCAGAAGCTTTTTAGTTTGATATAATCCCATTTATTTTTTTTATTTTGTTGTCTGTGCTTTTGATATTGTATTCATAAAGTCTTTGCCCAGTCTTACTTCCTTAAGTGTTGCCTTTCTGTTTTCTTTTAGGAGTTTTATAGTTTCAGGTCTTATATATAAGTCTTTAATCCATTTTGAGTTGATTTTGGTATATGGTGAGAGGTAGGATATTAATCATTTAATGTTATAAATGCTTTGGGTTTATATATTTATTTTACTTATTTTCATATTTGATTCTTTTAAAAAAAAATATAAGACATTTATGACACTTGCTAGCTTATTGTTATTACCTTATCATCTTATAATTATGACATTTTTCATGATTATTATGCCCATGTTGCAACTGAGAAATAATAATAGCATATATAACATACATAATATACTATACATGATTATATAATATATGACAATATATAAATAATATTTATCATGATTATTATGTCTATGCTACAATTGAAAAAACAGAAGCTTAGGGACTTCAGGTGATTTGCCTATGTAACAGCTCATGAGAAACAGAATGTGTCTCTTATCTTGGAAAAGTGTGAAGACTGTATCCTCTGCAAGACTCATGATATGCCAGACTCAGTACATAGTCTCTCTAGACCTTAAAAGAAAAGTGTGCCCAGATATTTCTCCAGACCAATCTAATGTCCCTCTGGCCCAGCGTGGAAAGGAGCTGATTTAGTTAGGTGTTTTGTGTTGTGAGAAGAGGAATCCCAACTCAAACCGGCCCAGAGAGAAGAGAATATATTGTCTCACAGGAAATCCAGAGGTAGGACAGTCTTTAGGGTCTATCAGTTCAGTGACTCAGTGATATCATCAGAGACCCAGGTTCTTCCCATGTTCCCAGTCTGCTCTGCTTGGTATTGGCTTCACCCTCCATCCAGGAGCGAGCCAACTACAGCCATATCAGGTGTAACATGCAGACATGACAGCCTACAGAGAAGAAGAGAGAAAGTTCCTCCCTGTGGTTCTTTGTCAGGAAATAGGAAAAATTTCCCAGAATCCCCCAGCGAGACTTCCCTTTTGAGCTCATTCTTGAACAAATAACAGGCAAGAAAGATGGAATTACCCTATACCAAGCAAGGTGATCTTTGGAGTTGGGGGGTCATCTTCCCAAGTTACAACCAATCTCTTTAGACCAGGAAAAGGAATCATTCATAGATGCTGTTTATTAAAGAAAGATTTACCTATGAGCTGTGTTATGAGAAGTATACTTACTTTTTAAAAATGGTACCTACACAATTATTCACTCCAGTGTTTTGTGCTAACCCATAGTTAGAAAATCAGGTTTATCTTATAATATTCCTGCAATTAAACACACAAGCACACACGCACAACAATTTGTAAAATCATATGTAGCTCCTCCTGTTTTTATCTTTTGCAATGTGTCTGTCGGCCATTTGCATATCTTCCTTTGAGAAATGCCTATTCCGCTCCTTTGCCCATTTTTTAATTGAATTGCTTGTTTTTTACTGTTAAGTTGTTTGAGTTCCTTGTATATTCTGGATATTAATCCCTTGTTGGGTGTATAGTTTGCAAATATTTTCTCCCATTCTGTAGGTTGCCTTTTTCACTCTATTGTTTCTTTTGATGTGCAGAAGCTTTTTAGTTTGATATAATCCCATTTATTTTTTTATTTTGTTTTCTGTGCTTTTGATATCGTATTCATAAAGTCTTTGCCCAGTCTTACTTCCTTAAGTGTTGCCTTTCTGTTTTCTTTTAGGAGTTTTATAGTTTCAGGTCTTATATATAAGTCTTTAATCCATTTTGAGTTGATTTTGGTATATGGTGAGAGGTAGGATATTAATCATTTAATGTTATAAATGCTTTGGGTTTATATATTTATTTTACTTATTTTCATATTTGATTCTTTTAAAAAAAAATATAAGACATTTATGACACTTGCTAGCTTATTGTTATTACCTTATCATCTTATAATTATGACATTTTTCATGATTATTATGCCCATGTTGCAACTGAGAAATAATAATAGCATATATAACATACATAATATACTATACATGATTATATAATATATGACAATATATAAATAATATTTATCATGATTATTATGTCTATGCTACAATTGAAAAAACAGAAGCTTAGGGACTTCAGGTGATTTGCCTATGTAACAGCTCATGAGAAACAGAATGTGTCTCTTATCTTGGAAAAGTGTGAAGACTGTATCCTCTGCAAGACTCATGATATGCCAGACTCAGTACATAGTCTCTCTAGACCTTAAAAGAAAAGTGTACCCAGATATTTCTCCAGACCAATCTAATGTCCCTCTGGCCCAGTGTGGAAAGGAGCTGATTTAGTTAGGTGTTTTGTGTTGTGAGAAGAGGAATCCCAACTCAAACCGGCCCAGAGAGAAGAGAATATATTGTCTCACAGGAAATCCAGAGGTAGGACAGTCTTTAGGGTCTATCAGTTCAGTGACTCAGTGATATCATCAGAGACCCAGGTTCTTCCCATG
>NW_007729213.1:196113-201599 GCF_000696425.1 Galeopterus variegatus | reverse complement strand
AAGGCAAAGAATGTAGTAGACAATTCACAGAAGAAAAATACAAAGATTAATAAACATATGCAAAGATATTCAACCTCAATAATACAGAAATGCAAAATAAAAGGAAATAGGACCCATGTTCACCTATCATATTGGCAAAACTATTAAGATCCACTGTTGTTAAAGGGAAGCGCGGCAGCGCTCCCGTCCGAGGGTTCGGATCCCACATACAGACCGGTTCCCGCTCACTGGCTGAGCGAGGCACGGGAGCAACACCGAGGGTTGCAATCCCATTGCCGGTCCCCGGTCCGGTACGGGGGCAACACTGAGGGTTGCGATCCGTTGCCGGACACGGAAAAAGACAAAAGACAAAAAAATAAAAATAAAAATAAAAATAAATAAAGGGAAGGAAGCAGGCACCTTTACATAACTGGTGGAAGTATAAATTTGTAGAGTTTTGTGTGACAGGTCGTTAGAGTATGTGAAACCTTTTATACGCCTCTTGAGATCTCTTTGACCACACTGTGTCTTATTCCACGACTATGGTCATTCAGTGTGGGCTCAGGGAACTTCCCACGAGAGCAAGTTGACTTTTCTCCTGCCCCACCCCAGAGCTTCCTGGATGACACACAGCACAGGACTCCACAAGAAGGTGTTCAAGGGTCTACAGGTGTGCAAACCCGGGAGTGAATATCTCCCAGGTCAAATCGTTAAGGAGTGGGGGCAGAACTGATGGATAAATGCTTCTCCTTCCACCCTCCCCTCCTCCCCACAACAGATGGTTCTGAAATACATCTCACATGGCTTCTCAGACAGTCTTGAGATGTATTGTCTTTGGCTTCTCAGAAATTCCGTGGGATTAAGCAACCAGCCACCTGAAGCAGTGGCCAACTCAATAAGGCATCTTAGTATTGGCTCTCCCTCCTTCCCCATGTCACTCCCTTCTCTCATTCCTGTTCTCTGGGATCACATGCCTCGGAAAGTACTAATACACAGGCCCTTGTCATGAGCTGTGGAAACTAGGCTAAAGTAGGTAATAGCTAACATGCTTTACAGTGCATGTGTCCAGCCTGGACTTTCACTTTCTGAAATCCATCCTGTAGACAAGCTTGCTAAAGTGTGCCAGGGATGTTCACCTGCACATTCCTTGTAACAGGCAGAGAGAATTATACTACTCTAGTATTAAATGAAAAGAAGTAAGTTACTGGGAGGGGGGCATTGTGGAAATATATATATAAATCCCTATATATTGTAATAAGCATGAACTAAAGTCTGCAAGAAGAAATCCCAAACTGTTAACAATGATTATCTTGTAAGATGTAGAATAATCAGGTTGAAGACATGCAGTTTCTTTTATTTACTTTCATAATGATACGAATAATCCAACCCAAAGAAGATTGGAAAAAAAAAAGAAAATCAATCATATTCCAATGATTTTAATGTTATCAAAAAGGGAAAATATTTCAAAAAATACGTATCACTCAAGGTGTTGAAGCAAGAAAAGTTTGTTTTCTTCCCTAATTTTAATTTTTTCAATAAAGATTGGGAAAAAAAAAGAAAATCAATCATATTCCAATGATTTTAATGTTATCAAAAAGGGAAAATATTTCAAAAAATACATATCACTCAAGGTGTTGAAGCAAGAAAAGTTTGTTTTCTTCCCTAATTTTAATTTTTTCAATGCTTGCATATCTTCTCTAACACATCCCTACTGTCTCTTGGTCTGGGAATGATTCACCTCCTATTTTCCCTCTCTTGTCCCCAAACCCATGAAAATTTAGTTCTTGCATTTCCCATTCTTTCAAGGTGCTGACTTAAAAGGGTTATAATCTAGTCACAAAGCTGTAATTTCTAAACAGCAAGAGATTGTCACTATTATCTCATCATTTCAGAGATGAAGACACTGAGACCAAAAAGAAGTGATCTTCCCAGAGGTGCACAGTCACAGAGCCGGGTCTAGAACTCACATCTCCTGATTCCTTGTTTGCCACTCTTTCCATTAAACGGTAATTGGAAAAAGTAATTAAGTTATAGCACAGGCTGATATTGTGTGACTACTTGATTTTATCCCTCCAGGTAACAGAATTCCTTATTCTATTTCAAAAGCACACATCTTCAAAGGGAACTGAAAGGACAAATCTCATGAGAGAATGCCTGTGAGAAAATATGTGGAGGTGAGGTCTTCTGCCATTGCACACGGCTGGTCTGTGTACATACTGCCTTCGGTTCTACAAAGAAGATGGTTACCAAAGTGCAGTAACCATCATACAGGGGCCGAATGATGGCAGATGCTTTGATGTTACTGCAGAATTTCACTTCTGCTACGAGGCTTGAAATATCTGTTATAATCACCAGAACAAACCAAGGTTCATTGCGCCTTAATGCCTAAATGCTTACAATTCAGGAGGATTGCCACCAGGTTCTCTCTAATCATTTTTCTTTGATTTACTAACCTTTCTTGATGCAATTTATCTTATTTTTTCCCCTTTTGGGTAATGTCTTTCTAAACATCCATGGTATAATCGATGCTGGAACTCACTGACTGTGCATGACAGAAAGGAACTTAAAGAAAATTATGCATTGCTTTGATCTAGCCTAGGGCACACAAATCAAAGCTTCTACTGTAGACAAGAAATTGTAAAATTGAAAGTAGCTACACTTTATATGGAAATTAGCTGTTCCTAGAATGCAATATAGTTAAGCATATATCAAACCAAAGACAACGAACATATGAAATATATTTCCTCACTTGGAATGTTCCCTTCCTCCTTTCTTCATATATAGAATAATTTTCAATGTATTATATTACATAAAAAATTTAAAAGTTAATAATATTAACTTTTACTAATAACAGACTATTGGTATATTAGGAGAATTTGGAAATTTTCCTTCTTTAAATAAAATTTCATGGAGACTTCAAAAATAATCAGGACCTGAAGCACTAATTTGAAAACACTGTGTTCTGAATGCCTTTTGCTGATGTAATCAAGAAAAAATTTAAAAAGAGTATATTTTGCCTCCAGAGAGGACACATGCAAATGAAGATCTTTATTTTTTCTTGATTGCTTTTTCTTTCATATTACACAAGAAAAAACTAAAATAAGGTCATATATATTTTTAAAACATTTAAAGCTAAAGAAAGGAAATTATTTTGTTCAAAATAGCTATCCTGGTCATAGGTCAGTCTCCACCTAGGGCCTGGCAATCAACAGCTGCCAGATGCCAACTCTTTATGTGCAAAAGAGAGGAAAAAGAGGTACCAGTCTCAGTGATTTAGTTACTTCCTTTCAGATAGTCACAGATCACAAAGTCTGCTGGTCTTCAAAATTCTTGGTTTAAAGGTGATGAGAACCTGGCTTTTAATTCTTTTAATATACTTCTGTTTTTGCTTGGAAAAAAGCAAACTGCTCCGGTTAGTTTATGTAGAAAGGGCATTTATTAAAGCATATCATATGCCTCACAGAGCAATCTTGGAGGGCCAGAGAGAGAAACTTGGAGGCTATGCAGCCAGCAACATGTCCAAACCACACGACAGGATGGCTCCTGTGGGGATACCACCATAGCGGAACACTGAAGTGCAGCTCTTACCACCGTGCCAGTCACCCAGCACCCCTGTTGGGATTGATTAAAGAAAATATGGTGCAGCGGGCAGCCTCACTGCTCACCATGGCATCTGTTCCAGTTAGTGGGTGCCCCATCAAATTCGTATGCAGAAGAATGAAACTGGACCTGTACATCTTTCCTGAACTTGATTGTGCTCTGTTACCTCCTGCTTGGCTGCAAGCTCTTGGAAGGCAAGTAAAGCATCTTATTTGGCTTTTTATTCCCTTGCCCCATCAAATTCGTATGCAGAAGAATGAAACTGGACCTGTACATCTTTCCTGAACTTGATTATGCTCTGTTATCTCCTGCTTGGCTGCAAGCTCTTGGAAGGCAAGTAAAGCATCTTATTTGGCTTTTTATTCCCAGGGCCTAGAACAGTCCCTCAATCTAGAGAGTGCTTAACAAATGTTTTCAGATGAATGAATGAATGAGCCACTTATTTTACAGAGAAATAAATTAAGGTCTGGAGAGGTTATATGACCTTCCCAATGGCATACAGATAGGGATGGAACTAGAAGCAAAACCCAGGTCTCTTGATTTCTGCTAATTGCCCATGTATTATAAATAATCCTGCACATTTGTCCTAATGAATTACTTCCATTCTATAGGGTAAGCAACTGAAAAATTGAGAAAGCCATATTTCTAATGCCAGGAAACATTGTACCGTATAGTGTCAATACAGGCTTTTAAATCTTTCCTTTGCGTTTTCCCTCCCCTACTGAAAAATACTGGGTTGCGTGGAAGCAGAACTTCTAATAGCACTTTGGATTATAACTGATATGAAGAAATTCACCATGGATCCTCAAACAAAGAGTAAATATTCCTTAAACCAAAGATTACATATATTAATTTTTAAAAACTGACATTAATTACTAAATATTTTTCTTTTCTTTTATCCTTTTTCCTACTATTTCTTGACTTTTTATCAAAGATATAACAATCAAAGTCGTCATTTCAGTCAAGAAACTTTGCAGAAGAGTTTATAACACTGAGTGTAGTATTATAAGAGCATGTCCTTTGCAGTTTTCAATAGGCCTTGAAATGTTTTGCAGAAATTCTCCACCCACTTCAGTTCATTGCTTGACCTTGAGAGAGTACCACAGAGCTCCTGCTAGAGCTGACGAGGAGAGAAATCACTCCTTCTTTATTTTTCCATCCATTGCAAGAGTCGTTCAGCCAGAGCTGGTGATGAGTGTGGCCATTAACTCCTGGCATTTTCCCTGCCACTTTAGAAATAGGATAGACCCTGTCAGAGGGAGTGTGTGAGCATGGGAGGCTTCAGCAGCAAGACCAAGGGATTACACTATAGTTTTCTGCTAATGCTTTCTCAGTTTACACAGATCTGGGGAAGGGCCATAGCTTTCCACAGCCCTGAGAACGGAATTCTTTATTTCTATCATCTGAATTAGGGGCAGGCATAATAATTATCCATGTGAATTAAGGAGACTCAGATGCCCAGAGAGGCTGTGTACCCGATTGTGCAAATCCTGCAATAGAACTGGGAACATCTGATTCCCTGCTTGTTGTTTGCTGTCACTCAGAAACCAATTTCCCATCCATCAAGAGTGAACACGGATTGGTAGCATTAATGTTTATAACTGTCAGAGTCATAATGTTTGTTTTCATCAGAGGCAAACTAGAACATTATTTATATCATTTATGTGTATCATTGAAATACATAGCTACAGTCCTTCCAGTAATGCTCATGAAGAGTTTTGGTGGGAAGGGCAACAGGCATACAAAGTAGGAGGTGGTGGTAGTAGTGGAGCATGAGGACTAGTGCTTTGTTTTTAACCCTTGATAAAATGATTCACAAAGCTGGGCCGGCCCGGTGGCGCACTGGATAGTGCGCCGCTTGGGAAGCGCGGTGGCACTCCCGCCCGAGGGTTCGGATCCCACGTGCA
>NW_007729213.1:193280-196090 GCF_000696425.1 Galeopterus variegatus | reverse complement strand
TGGTGGGAAGGGCAACAGGCATACAAAGTAGGAGGTGGTGGTAGTAGTGGAGCATGAGGACCAGTGCTTTGTTTTTAACCCTTGATAAAATGATTCACAAAGCAAAACATTTGAAAACCACTGCATTAAAAGCATGGCATTTCCAGGAACAAACTAATGTGCTACCTTATCATTAAAATAACAATCATAATTATTGAAAATCTGAAAGATATATTCTGGAATCACAATGTTTAGACATATATTAATACATAAATAATGATGTTATTTAATGTAATTATACAATATATTATTATATATTTTATGTGTAATATTTATTAATATTCATTAATTAAATAGACGGTTAGCATTATAGACAGCAGACATAAAGAAAAATCTTTCCCCTTGCCCAAAATGTAGCATAGTTTAAGAGAAACCATAAAGTTTGTGAAAAAGAACTATTTATGGATTCATAGATTAATTTAAGTGGGCCATTTAGTTTTATCCAAACAAGGCATTAAGAACTAACAAATGTATTTCCTTGATTTTTAAAAATTGGTTTTGATCATGGGAATATGTGATAATTATCTAATAATCACAATAAACATAATCTTCAAATTAAATTACTATTTCTTTTGTGTTATCCATGTGACTTAAAAAGGCAGGGAAAGATGAAAAAAATAGTTTCCACTTAATCAGGATTCAGTTTGTTCTGTTTAGTTGCAGACTGAACCAATAAATCTAATGTCGATCCTTCATTTTTATCTGAATATGGGCAGCCTCCATATAAGGGTACACTAACACATATACGTATACATCATATATATATATATAGCAAGAAATTTTTAGCAAAAATTTAAGAAAAATTAGTGATTTCAACTTTCATTTATTTCTTTAATTCTTAGATCACATAGAAGTAAAAAAGATATATTAGGTTATCTACATATTCATTTTGAGACAATGACAGGATCATAAATTGTCTATTCTAGGTTGAAATGCATTTCAAAAGAGGAAGTTCATTTTCTTTTTCTCAAGGCCTTGATGAGAATCTCACTGTAAATCTCCAATTTCTTCATCACTGAGAAAAAGAAGGCCTTGATGAGAATCTCACTGTAAATCTCCAATTTCTTCATCATAGATTAATTATGGAATATAACAGATTTTATGCAGTTCAGTCCCATACATTCTGGGCAGTACTTCACTGAAGCCAGCTCCAAAGCATAACTTTTTTTTCAGTCTTTAACATTTGCCAGTGAAGCAAATGTTTTAGGTTGCATTGGCAACCTATTGCAAAGAAAAGGTCTTCTTCACTAGCGAGCAAATCTCCTGGTGTATGAAACGCTCCCTACGTGCACATGAGGCCTTTTAGACTCTGGTGTGTCATCAGGATCATGGCATCTACAACAGGTGGAAGCTGAGCAGGTTTCGGTCCTGGGGCTCCTTACTGAGAATTAGAGAAGCAACCCTTCAGTCTCCACTTTCCCCATGAGCCATTTGGAATCTGTTAGCTTGTAGTCCGCCAGAATGTTCTACTTGTATTTCTCCTCCTCCTTGGATGGTGACTGTGGGCCCCAGGTGCCAAGCTGTGGAGCATAATTGTCTACTGATCGTGACATCTGGTTTGTTGGCAAGCTTCTTCCGGAGTTTTTTTTTTTCCCAGTGAATAAATGATAGCTCAGAGCTGGGTAATAATAGAGCTTTGTCTCCTACCATGCTTGGGCCAGGCTTATTTTAAATTCATTAGCTTATGTTAAGAGTAAACTATGAACCAATGGTAGCCCTTGCCACAAGTAACTCTTCAGAAAATCTTGTAGCCATAATTAGCCCGGAATAATTTCTGCAGCTGATTTTTTAAAAAACACATTTTTCTATCTCCAGGAATGCAAAAGTAAGGAAGATTTTTGACACTTTACAAGTCAAAAAAAAAAAATCAACATTTACAATTGTTAAGCACTAATCCAAAGTAGGAAGAGTATGCTTTTATGAAATTTTCCCCAGAGAGATAAAGTTTACAGAAGACCATTGAATTTACATAATGTAGGCACAATATAGCCATTCCTTGTACTTATTAACATTCTGCATTTACTATCCATATCATACTTTTAATATTTCAAGGTTGTCTATGTCTAATATCATTATTCATGTCTTGGACTAAAATCCACCGGAAACTGAAGAAAAATCATAAGTGCTTACAAAAGAAAAAATAGTAAATCAAGTTACCCTTTCAAAACAAAATTCAAAGATTATTTTTTTAAAGAGAAAGTTCAAAGTGCTAACTACTTGAATTGCAGAAATTTGGCCTCGATCTTCCTGGTCCTTTAGTACACAATCCATGCATGTGTTTTTAAAGAAAGAAAGCTATCTGCTTCAAAGTGCAATACTGATTGGTTTGTTTCTACTTAGCCAAATAGCAAGTCCACTAGTTTATTCTTTCATTAAAAAATGGCTATTATATGTGTGTGTGTGTGTGTGTATGTGGGTGAATTAGTTTGTTTGTTTTTCTTTTTTTTTTTTTTTTAGCTCCCACCAATGAGTGAGAACATGTGGAATTTCTTTTTCTCTGCCTGACTCGTTTCACTCAATATTATTCTCTCAAGGTCCATCCATGTTGTTGCAAATGGCAGTATTTCATTCGTTTTTATAGCTGAGTAGTATTCCATTGTGTAGATATACCACATTTTCCATATCCACTCATCCGATGATGGACATTTGGGCTGATTCCAACTCTTGGCTATTGTAAAGAGTGCTGCAATGAACATTGGGGAACAGGTATACCTTCGACTTGATGATTTCCATTCCTTTGGATATATTCCCAGCAGTAGGATAGCTGGGTC